>NC_056732.1:834993574-835226074 GCF_019279795.1 Protopterus annectens
GTTATTTCGTTGTCGGTTATGTGTGGTTTCGTGTTTATGGACTGTCGAATATGTGGTGTCGGTGATGTGGTTGTCGGTGTTGTGTGGTTTCGGCTATGTCAGGTAGAACCATATATATATATATATATATATATATATATATATATATATATATATGTGTGTGTGTGTGTATGCATACAAATACAGATATATACATATATATATGTATATAGATAATGTAGAAATGTATATGTATATATCTGTGTAAACATACACACACACACACACACACACACATATATATATATATATATATATATATATATATATATATACATATATCGCTAGGATATTAATTGAATTATGTATTTAAATCACATCTGTTAACTGGGTATGTCTGGCTGAGCTTCTGGCTCATTTACAGCCGAGACCCGGGGAGAAAAGCTCCTCAGGACTAGAAAACAGTTTTTTAAATAGTAGTATACCGCATATATATATATATATATATATATATATATATATATATATATATATATATATATATATATATATATATATATATATATATATATATATATATATATATATATATATATATATATGTGTATATATATAGATATATATAGATATGATACACCAGTTAAGGATTACATATGTTCACAGGCCGTGCCAATGGGGGTGGGCCTCCAATCAACAAACGTGTAACACGTAGCATCAACCCTCCTCCCACCTAGACAAGTGAAACATACAAACACATGATACAAGTAAACACACCACTTCTTCCCAGACCACAGGCAGGATACTACTAGTGGGAAAGACCTGCCAGGTCTAATCTTGAAACAAAGACATCAATGTCCCTTGTGGAACACCCCAAAACTTAATGATAATTGGAGTCAGTCCCTGTAATGATTTATCCAACAAGGCTGTATACGTACATGGACCAGTAGGTTGTACAAGCCTGATGACCCATGGGTTGAGACAACATACGACATGGGTCCCGACACGTGGAGAGTGGGCAGTGTGTAGTGGTGTGGTTAGACCCTACCTGCACCCACAGTAAGGATGAGTGCTGTAGAGGAGGGCCAGATGGGGGAACTATGGGTAAGCAATTATGGGCCTAGGCGTGCAGGTGTTGGCTGGCGCAGTTCTATTTGGACCGCCCCGGGGATGTCAGTAATATTGAGAATTGGGCAGAATTTATGCCCCTACCTCTCAACCTCTAAGAGCTAAACCACTGGACAGAACCTAAACCACTGGGGGGACAAATTGGGACAGAAAGCACATATTCCACTTACAACCTTAGAAAGCTGATAGAATAATAGGTTATGCATTAGCATGACACATCTGAAGGATGTGGGGTCTTAAACCCAATTACTTGTCTGTATTTAATGGCATCAATTCCCAGGTATTTGCCAGACAGGTGCAGATTGTAAGAGGAACACACCAATATTATGAAGCAAACTCTGGACAGGCCATGGATTCTGTACAGTCGACAGGCATGCTTACGCCTAATGGGCAGCCATTCCGATATGGGTTCCACCACAGCACAGTCCAGTGTACATGGCAAAGTACAGTATAACCATATGTGTTGTTGCATTACCCACTACACAACACCTATGAACACATGGTTGCAACACCCCACTGTAGGCATGTAAGATGATGTAATAGGCATCGCAAGGCATTATTGAAGTCCTCACCCCATCCCAGGGGTGTGAGTGTCCAATGAAAACACCAACTGCAGTGCATATGCACAGCTGTTGTTGTAGATAACCTGGCCAGCTGTGGACCTTCCCTGCAGCCATCCTGCAAATCCCTGGATAATTCCCCTACTAACACCCCACTTTGTACCCCATGCACATCATGTACCTATCAGACCCTGTTCCAGTCCTCTTAATGTCTACGGGTACATGTAGGTGACACCCTCTTCCCCTACCATATTGCCAGTATCTGGAACCCCAACCCACATGTAGTATCACAGCTGTCCCACAGGACACATGTAACTAACACATGATGGAGCACCACAAGAACATCTGGAGCAGCATAGGTTCACTACCTTACAAAACCCTTTCCCCCCACCTCACACTCTATTCCACGACAACAACTAGTGATACCAACACCTCTTGTCCTGTTTCGCATACAAATCCCAACATCTGACATATCTTTCCTATTGCTCCCCATCCAATTATACCTATGGGCTACTATACAGTTACAATGTCACCCCCACTACATACCTACCTACTCCCTAGCTATTCACCTCTTCTGTACCACACAGGTATGGAATATGTACACCTACCCTGAATACCTGCATGTAACTTATCCTGACCTGTGAAACAGGAATCCAACCTCACCTTAAACTGACCTTTGTCACAGTCATATCAGACATGTAAACCTGACCTGAGCATGGATAATACCGACAGTTTGACGTAAACTAAGCATGTTTAATGGGGGATGTAGGGATGTTATGTCTATTACCCTCTATGAATGTGATCACCCCAGTATTAATTGAGATACGTAGTTGGGGTCAATGTGGAGCTCTACACCATGGGCCACCACTGACAATGGACAAGCATACAGTCCGAGTGTCCCGGTTGACAGATGTGAACAAAATGCATGACGTTGAGCGTGTGTATGCAGGAGCAAGCAAGTGCAAGCCTTTTTGACTGCTGGTATGCAAGTACCACACTGGTGAAGCAATGTAGAGGCTAAATGAGGGCAAGACGCCATAACCAGAGGTCAGTAATGCTGTGCTATGTGCAAACAAGCACATACCCACATACAAATGTTCTACAGTGCCTCAGTTACTCTGTAGCCAACAGCTGTTGTTGTGGCCATTAACAAAATAATCTGCACTCCCATGTTGCAAACCCCCGACCCTGCACACTATAGTAGACATGAGTTCCACTAAGCCATGGTGGATACACATTCAGCTGCTATGATCACAAACACATCATCCAGCACAGGCATCCAACAGTATAGGGAATGTATATAAGTGTGTAGATTAATACCAGAACACGTGTCCATTGCACAACCACAGTATTATGAGCAGTCTATGTGCAGCACAAAACAGTGCCTATCCAATCATACTGTGAGAACAGTATTCCTGCATAATACCAAAAGGAATAATGATATACGCTGCACACTGTGGGGGTGTTTGAGCGTACTTCATGCTCAGTATGTCACACCTGGGGCATTGGTACCATGGAACCGGGAGATGAGGCTGGCCAGGTGTGTGAGGAAACTGCTGCTACACAATACCCTGGCAGGATGCTACCAGTGGGAGAAACACTGTAGACCAGTTAGGTCTACTCTTGACATAACAACAGGCAGGATGCACCAACAGTTGTGGGTCACATCGATGTCACCACCAGTATTGGAGGAGGATCAGGGTCACATCGATGTCACCACCAGTATTGGAGGAGGATCAGGGGAAGGCTGGTACGTATGTGGACTAAACGGATGAGGAGCTTGCAGATGCTTGGGTGGGAACAGTATACTGGAGGTGTACCGAGACGTGCAGAGAGGGAAATGTGTGGAGTTGTAGTATGGCAGGGCCAGCAACCAGGGAATGGATGGATGCTGTGTACGTGGAACTCAGTGGCTGGGGGAAGGGAACATGTGTATGTCATTATGGTAGACAAATGCAAACGAAGCAAAACAGCAATAGTGTAGTGGCCAGAGCATCTGCCTAACGCGCACGCATTCCCGGGTCGAGTCCCACTGCAGCACATCCTATTTTCCATGTGATATCCATACATTACCTTCATTGTGCTGTATAACCTACTAAGTAACATTTATATCTGCACAAGAGTACTGCCTTAAATGCACATGTGAAGTGTCATACTGACTAAGTCACTAGTAAGCATGTGTAAGCGCATAACAGCAGTTGTACACATGGATACGCAGTTGTAAGTGTGTGACTTCTATTTTCACAGGGGTAAGCATTGCCTACATAAATTGAGCTAAGTAGATGCTAGCTGTGTGTAAGGTAACACAACTCAAGCTTAGCATTTGTAGCTCTGAGCATACACACGCACACCTGGGTACAACTGCTCAAATGTCCCTAACTCACTATGTATCCAACAGCTGGTGTGCTGCCCTGAAACACAATATACAGCCTGTGGAAGGACCACACCCAGGATGCTGCACATCATACACTATGTGATTTACCATTAAACCATGACAGATGTACATAACCACTCATTTCACATATATATCATCCAGCACAATCAGTCACCAGCACAGGAAATGTAGTAATAACACACCACACAACCACTTAATGCATGAATCACGGACATAGTGCACCATAATGTGGGTACATATAGGGATATCTGTCATATCCTGCTATAATACACTTCAAACGTTGCAAGTTACACAGTTATTTGTGGTTGAACACATATATTGCTGGAGATGATACGTCTGAAAGATGTACGTCTCTGCACAAATGACTGACCTCAGTCCAAATATCATCCATGTCAATTGCCAAGTGAATGAGGTACAGGCCACACATATAGGCCGAACATGCATGCACATATGGACAGCTATACATCTGTTAATGTAGAGAGATAGACAGCTATAGGTTTATATATATATATATATATATATATATATATATATATATATATATATGTGTGTGTATGACTCACAAATAACCATATAACAGCAATCGTACAGAGATAGATTAATATGTTCACTGCATATATCCATATATATATATATATATATACATATATATATATATATATATATATATATATATATACACATACACACACACACACACACACACACACATATATATATATATATATATATATATATATATATATATATATATATATATCTACATACATACACACATATATATATAAATATATATATGGATACATATACATAGCTAGAGTTATATTAATGTCCAGTTCTCTCCCTCTATATATGAGGGAGTAACATATGTATTTATGCAGATATACATAAAAAAAATACATATATATATATATATATATATATATATACATATATGTATAGACATGTGTATATGATTTCCACATGGGAACGGACTCCTGGCCCACTCCGTACGACATAACTGACCATGAGCACAGTTAATGGGGGTGGGGGAACACATGAAGGACACTTGGTAATTACTGCAATGTAACCCTCCCCAGCCGTAATGGATATGCTGTGCAAACCAATATCCAGCACATGCAGTACTTGACAGCAGGACCCACCACAACACAGCTACAATGCTCCAACACTTATCCATGTTAACTGTACATGTCAGGCCAATATCTGTAACATACCATGCAGATACATCATTGTACCGTAGGGAATGTACTATGTTGAAGGGCTACACATTACAATGGTACAGATATGCATTCACATCCATACATTGACAATCATGTGCAGGTAAATATATATATATATATATATATATATATATATATATATATATATATATATATACACACACATGATATATGGGCTATATGGGTACATACACATATACACAGACAAAGGGTATTAGTAGCCATTCATGTGTAGCAGTAGTGTGGACATACTGGGTGAAATGTATATCCCCAGCCACAAGCCCTGTAATAGGTACCTGTGACATGTGTGGTGTGGCAACCAGCCCCACAAAGGGGATACTTACATTGCACATATACCCACTTACAGTTCAAAGGACATGACACAACACACAGGTATATATACACAGACAATCTTTATTTGTGCACCATACAATAATGTATGCCATTACTGACAGCACATGGATGTTGATATATATAACCAGTGATGTATGCAAGGCCCACACATAACAGTCGATGTAGACAGTGCGGATATATATCATACTATGGTGTCCAGGCTAAGCCCTTCAATTCATACAGCAATTGACAATGGATTTGCTTGCATGATACGTACCAGTCAACAATATCATATGTAGTTTAGCAGCCGCCAATTACACCCTGTAGTCAAAGCCTAGGGGGACATTCATTACTTGTGGTAATGTCAATGTATCTGTCACAGATATGGTCCCTGGCCAACAAATGTTGTGGGTCTCGACACTATTACTGGGATGATAGTAGGAATGCTAGCAGTGGTGAATGATAGGCCATTACCTAACAACCCATACCCGTATCACAGCAGGACAAAGGCTGCCATATATGTGGAGGACAAAGGCAGGAACGCATGGCCATACCCGCAATATTGCAGTAACACACCCTGGAACATGCAGCTGTTACAGGATGTGTTGCAACATACCCTTATGCAGGAATATGACATCAGGTGCACAAATGGATATAGCCATGTACTGCCAGCACACAACACACACACTGCCAGTGTAATATCTGATACAGGACCTGTGTGGTGAACAGACAACACATGATAGGCACACCTCTGTCCAACTAGAGGATGGCCCACAGTAGTGAGGTATGCAGACAGACTGCAGTCCAAGGTAAACTAGTATGTACACTCACACACACACACACACACACACACACTGTAACACCAGTACTATGCATAGCATTACACCACTCTACTCACAGTCTGTCTGTATGTCCTGATCGTCCTACATATATGTGTTTACCCTGAATGTGCAGGCACTCCTGTAAGAGGTATTGCTACCTGCTGTCTGTAACATTGATGCCCACACACAGGAAGGATGTCCATCACACAGGGAATGTACAGGGAATACACCCACATGATGTAGAAATTCATAGTGGGTGGTTGCCATGACAGTGTTGTTTTAAATATATATATATATATATATATATATATATATATATATATATATATATATATATGTATGTATATATATGTATATATATGCATATATATATATATATATATATATATATATATATATATCTATATCTATATATATATATATATATATATATATATATATATACATAGCTATCTGGATACATACATGTCCATATCATCCCACCATATGTCCTCCTGGACATGGAGTGTAGCCCTACCCCAGCCCCTATAGTCCCAATGTAGTAGTGCAGGAGAATGTCTGGTATGTACAGCTGGTATATTAGTAGACATTTGCTATTGTCATTTGGGATTGTTGTCACAGACACGGTGTGTGTGGAAGGTGACATATGCTCATAACATGTGTGCCATTGGCTGACAGACATCCTAAGATTATCATGCTACAGTACCTGCATATATAGCAGGCTCAACAGCCATGTTACAGCACAGGGTAGGCCACACCTGTGTGACAGTGCATAACCACAAACAATGTGAACACAGCCACAGCCACATATGGTACGCTAGCATACTAGTACAGTATATGGACTATCTGTCCTACACCATCCTCATATGTACCACTCGCAGCATGACCCTACATATACTGGGCTGCTACACAGTCCAGTCTGATGGCTGTCTATGGTATTGAACATGTGTGTGTATGGTCCTACAAACATGTAAGGCAATACGGTTCCATACAGTGGGGCAGCATGTAGCAACAGATAGAAGGGGAGCTAGGACAATGACATCTTCCACAGTCAGTACACAGGCCACAGTACATATTAACAATACACACACTGCCGACATTCATCATCACTACACAGTCCTCAGTATTGTACAAACATCCACAGGATTTCCAGAGTATGGCATTAAGTATAACTACTGTACATGACATGTGTAGCATTCTGATATATCACTGGCATGTTATCACATATGTTGACACTGTTTACAGTGTACAGCACGTATGCACCACTTCATGCATGACATATGTACAAAGGTTGACAGAGGTGTGGCTGACAGCACATACACAGGACCAGTATAGACATTTTGCTGTGATACCCTCATTAATCTACCATTGTAACAGGGTTTGTTGCAACATATGTCCAATGAGGGATATGTAGTCAGTAACTGTCATGGCCTTCACCATTAACAGACTGCAATTCTCACAGTACCATCGGCATTCCACACATAGATGCATCATGGCTAACACATGACACCAAAGGCACAACACTCCACAGTCTGCAGATGAGCCTGCAGATGGGGATTCCTGATATACATGGAACTGACATGGCAGGCAGGTATTGCGACATGTATAACAGGCATATCCAGACAAACACTGTTAATCCAACCTTACTCCACATGCAGTATAGCAGCACTTACAGTTCGTAGGCAGGTCAGGTACATCTCCCTCCTGTTTGTTGTCCTCTTCCCACAGTGTATGTTGTTAGAGGTAAATCCCCAACCCATCTAAAAAGCTGTTTGCAAAGCGACAGTTGTAGCTCCTGCTCCTCTGTTTCCATGCAATTGGCTATGGGAATGTTAGAACACCTGTTCCACATGCAATCGGCTAGGGAAGGTCTGCAATACTTGCAGAGGCCATCAGCTGATCATGAGCATCACGTTAAATACACATGCTGCTGCCTAAGCAATGCAGGAGTGGGCCTTCACATCCACCAGAGAGGGTGTGGGGGAGGCAGACAGAGGTGAATATATGTCAGGGAGGGGAGGGAGGGTAAAACTGATGCATGTTTGTGTCACACACCTACCAGCACAGGGTATCATACACCCGACAGCTATGTAGTGTTATCACAGTCCGATGCTGCTACTGGATGCACCACATGATGTTTTTGATGATGCATTGAATGTGGATTATGTTGTTAATTTGAGTGATGTATATGAGCAAGTGTCACATGGATGTGATTGTGACAACATTGGCAATAATCATGAAGTTATTGCAAATTGCACAAATACAATTCGAACAGATGCATGTGTTGGTTGTAAAGTTGTTGAACAAAAAGATTTTTTCATTTACAATTACACTGATTTAGAAGTAGGGGATGTGTATTTTCAATTATTCACTATAGGAACTAGTTTTGTTCCAAGTTTTAAGCTTGATGTTTCCCAGGTTTTAATCAACATCAAGCTTTTTATGAGGAGATTAAATTTGGAGATCTATTTTTATGACAGGAAAGATGTTTCTTCATTAAATGTTAACAATATTAGTTCTGGACTGAAAAGGAAAAGTACGTTTATCCCACGAAATAGTAATGATATTTTGGCCTTAGAAAAGTTGATTGAATTTGAGGCTAGAAGAATATGTAGTGATGGGAGACACGCATCAGGCGACAACCTTACCCCACAGGAGAGATTGGTTCTCAAAGAGCTGAGGTCATCTGACAATATTAGATGTATGAGGCCAGACAAGGGTGGGGGTATGGTGTTGATGAGCAAAATTGATTACTCTACGTCAATGATGGTGTTACTAGAAGATAATTGTACATATACAAGGGTTTCAGTCAATGAAATAAATGTTGCCTATAGAGGAATTGATTTGTTTTTATTAGATGCTCTGTTCCAAGGTGTGATTACAGAACAGGAATTTGATTTTCTTTCCGTCAAACACCCCATTATTCCATGCATTTTTGGTATCCCAAAGGTGCACAAGGGCTTAGAGCAGTTACAATTCAGGCCCATTGTGGCAGCCAGGGGTTCAAAGACTGAACCCCTTGCTGCATTTGTAGATGATTTATGTAAAACAACTTTAAATGGTGTGGCCCATATTGTTAAGGATTCATGGCACTGTCTGGAGAGACTGAAAATTGTAGGGAATTCTAATAGGCCCTTTTGTTTTTTGACAATTGATGTTGTTAATTTATTTTCGGTCATTCCGCATGAGGAGGGTATGGAAATGTTTCGGGATAGTTTGGTATTATGTCCAAGCATTGACAAGAGTAGGATAAATCTTATTTGTGACCTGATGGAAATCATTTTGGAAAACAATTTTATTAGATTTGAAGGGGAAACTTTTCAGCAGTGCTCTGGCGTTGCAATGGGAGCGAGGTGTGCACCCATTTTTGCAAACCTCGTGCTTTTGGCATGGGAAAGAGCCTGCGTTTTTCAATCAAGATTTTGGGAGAAAATTGTACTTTACAATAGATTTCTGGATGACTTGCTTATCCTATGGGATGGTGACGAGTTGAGTGCAAACGAGTTTGTTGAATACATAAATGGTTCTACGGGTTTTTTCAAACTTACCCATGTATGGAGTGTAGATAGAGTAAATTATTTGGATTTGACTATCTTTAAAGATGGTGATGGTTTAGCTAGTACTTTGTATAGGAAGGACAGTTATTCCAACTCCTTTTTGCACTATACAAGTTGCCACCCTCATCATCAGAAAAGAGGAGTGGCTAAGGGTCAAATGGTACGTATATCAAGATTGATAAGCGATGAAACACTATTCAAACAGGAGATGTACAAGCTTATAGGTATGTTGATGGATAGGGGTTATCCACTTAAGTATTGCTGAAAGCGAAAAGGGAAGTGGTAAGGAAAAGGAGTACAACCTTTTCCCCTATCCTTAGAAGTAGCTTGGATGTGGTGGTGTGTGTGCATCAGCAAGGTTTTGACAAAGCTGGTGGCATGGAGGGGCCATGTCTAATTCTTAAATATAATGAGAAGGCCACTGACATTGCTGCAGCTGTACGTGATGCATGGAATTATTGTTTGGATAATACAACAAAGGACATTATTGGAAGGATACCTAGAATTGTGTTCAGTAAAGGTGAAAACTTGAAAAGGATTCTTGAGAAAGTACCTAGAGTTAGGAAATCCAAGATGTCCAAGTGTGGTAATTGTAGATCTTGTAGGTTTATTAGTGAAGGAACGCATTTATGTGTAAAAGGTTTTGAACGTACATTACCCTGCCCAGGTATGTGTAATTGTAATACAAGAAATGTAGTTTATGTTGCTTCATGCATTACATGTGATGCATTCTACGTGGGTATGCGTGATAGGATTAGCGAACATGTGCGTAGTTTGAAAAAGAAAGATCAGCATAATGCTCTATTTTTGCATAGTTGCAAGTGTAACAATTTTTAAAAAAATTTGTTTTTCGTCATAGATAGAGTTTATGAAGATCAGGGAGGCGACATTTGTAACAAAGTGGCCCTTTTGGAAGTTGAATGGCAGGTGAGACTCAATGCCATGAGATACCCTGGCATAAATGATTACATATCTATTAAGCCAGTTTTAAAATATAGGGCAAGTTGTATATAGTATAAAGTACACAATTATGTGTTATATTCATATATAAATATTAAGTTAGTGTTTTTACAACAAAAGCTTATGGTTCTTAAAATAGTTAATTATTTTAAAATAAATATGAATAAATAAACAGACAATTATTTAGAAGATTTATTTAGATGATTTATTAATTGTTATGTATTGTAGAAATGCAACATTTTTTTTTATTTATGTAATTTTTGTTTTTGTTTGTGTCAAGGTTTGGGGTGTAATGTGTTTTTAAATATGAAAGCAGTGGGGTTTTGGCTCATTGGTGTTTTTGCAAATTGATGTAATTAATTAGGGTTGTGCAATAGGTTTAAATAGAGTGCTTGTTAGTTGAATAACCGACTCTGATGATGCCTTTTTAGGTGAAAGCGCTTAGTCGGTGGATGTGGTCATATTAAACATCTCTAACAGTTTTTGCTGGTCCTGAGTATCTGTGGACAGTTGTTGCTGTGTAGTGTTGGTTGTTTCGTCGAGCGTTGCCCTTTTTTTGGGGTTGCATTATTTTTATCGAGCACCACATGTGTTGTTTGGTGGGGAGCACTCAGAACATATATGTGATGGTGAGTGCCATCTGCTACAGAGATAAGGTAGATATACAGTAGGTGATGTACACATGCCTGTCTGCATGAACAGGTGCCAGCATCAACACAGGCACACTCACACAGGGACACACACACATTACCACACTTGGTAGGGCCAGGAGTGCAACCCATCACTAGTGGGATTGTCACAACACATCAATGTGCAGGAAACACATGCACCATACGGGTGATATGGAGGTCGTATGGGCAGTGAGTACGAGGGGGTGTCAGGCATAAGCCAGCATGCTTCACTGTGCCCTGGGGGGAGTAGTGCATGTGGATATGGGCATATGCACCATACAACACACACACGTACACACAGGGTCCAGTTCAGACATGCATGGATGCATGTCTGCATGGGTGTGTGGTGGCCAACAGGCTATACAAGAGTAGGCAATGGGTATACCTTGGCATCAGCCCACATGACAGTGGTCTACATTGTGGCACAGGCCTTTAGCTTCTGCATTTGCCCGCACAGGTGGGTATTGCATCCATCTTCCAGGCACCTGGGTGATCATTGTGTGTGGCCAATGCTGTTCATCACTTGCCATGTATGTGTTCCCTAGTCCATGACTTGGATGGTGTCTAGGATGTGCACACATCCCACATGCATGTACAGTGACATGTGGATCTGTACCTGGGGTATCTGGCCCATATTGTGAACACAACTTATCATCAGATGTGCCAGTCTTACCCATGTGTGGCAGGGAGTGGTACTGGTCAGCAGATTTACCCTGCACCCACATTGATAGCACGCTAACAGCATTTCCTGATGTCAGTGTTATCTGTCCATACAGGCCATGTTGTCAGGCATGGTATGTCCATTATGAGTCACATGTGAAGGCACAGTGGGGCTGCTAACTGTGATTGACAGGCCGTGATGTCACATATATGGGTATGGCTTTGCACCCCAGCCTCGCAGCCATTTGCATCTGTTATCCCTGTATGGTTGGCATTGTGATATATAGTAGGGCCACCATAAATGTAATTAGAAAAACCCCTCCACATGGTCTACAGGTGTCACAAACTCACAACCACCTCTACACAGGACACCAATTACAAACACACACACACACACACACACACACACACACACACACACACACACACACACCTGTCATGTCTGGGGGTAGAACCCCCTACCTAGCTGGTTTACTACACTACTGCACTATGCAGTTGTATTACGCGCCACGTACATTACTGAAGTTCATTTTCCCCAAAGGTGTATTTCACAATTAATGACATCAGCAGGAATACCAAAGTAGGGCATTTGTAATGTACTGCGAGTGAGTAGACTATAATGCATTGCTCCATACACAGACACTAAGACACACACATCACATCTGGAACTGACATGGATGGAGATGGAACACTACCACCATTCTAAATCACACTACAGCAGTACGCAGTTACAGAATGCGCTACGGTGATTACTGGGCTATCAATTTCCTGGGTCTATATTAGATCAGCGAATGCTTAAAGAAGCTAACGCTGATTGATCGACCTTATTTTAGCGAAAGTGAAAAATATTGAAGCAGCAGAACTCAAATTTCTTCCTAGGGAAAGAATTAGGTTGTCCGTTTCTGTTGCTTTGGTATTTTCAGTGCTGTGTTGGAAAGTTACGGGTCGGATTCAGGTAAGTGTGCAATTGAGTGGATGTGAGTGTTAGGGTGGTTTAGGTGAGTTAGGGTTAGGGTTAGGGCTCAGGTTAGGTATGTGTGCGACTGTGTGGACATGAGGGTTAGGGTAGATTTAGGTGAGTTAGGGTTAGGGAGTGGGTGAGGTGAGTGTGCGATAGTGACGGACCTTAGGGATAGGGTTTGGGTTAAGGTAAGTGGATAGTTAGTGGTGTGTGCATAGTATAGTGTAGGGTTAGGTGTCAGATTTTAGGTGTATGTGTGTGGATTTCTGTTTGTTTGGTGTGCTTGTGTTGTGTGTATGTGTTTTGGATCAGCAAGTTTTTTCCCTAGGAAAAAAATCGCTGATCTGACAGTTTGAGATTCTAAGCTTTTGCTTACATAAGGTCGATCAATCAGCATTCGCTTTTTAAAGCATTTGCTGATATAATATAGACACCAATTTCCCAGAGGTGTACTCCTAGATGAGTGACATCGGCAGCCTTGGCAAAGTAGTGTATTTGTATTGTATGGAGTGTGGGTAGCCTAAAAAGCATTGCTCTCTACCCAGTCAGACAGACACACACACACACACACACACACACACACAGTTGCCATGGCTGGGGTTCAAACACCTACCTAACTAGTTTATCACACTACAGCAGTATGCAGTTACAGGATGCGCCATGGAGATTACAAGGCTATCATGTTCCTGGTGTACGTCTAGGTGCATGACATCAGCAGCCTTGCCAAAGTTTAATATATGTATTGCACAGAGTGCGAGTATCCTAACAAGCATTTCACTCTACACAGTCAGAGGCAGACAGGCACACACAAACACACACTCACACAATTGACAGGTCTGGGGTTAGTACTACTACCTAACTACTCTGTCACTACAGCAGTATGCAGTTATGGGACGCACCATGCATTTTACTGAGCTATAGCTTTCCCAAAGGTGTAATTCAAATTGGATGACCTCAGCAGGCTTGTTATACTACTGCTATGGGGAGAGCAATGTATTGCATGGGCCATACCCCATTCATGTGGGGGTTGACATGCCACATACGGGCACATATGTCACAGATGCATGTATACAGCTGCTAGATGGCTGCTTCCTTGTACAGTCTTGTTGCACATCTGGCACATACACCACATAGTCTGTCATGCTGACAGGTACTGGTGGCTAGTATTCACAGTGGGTTACATCCGCACCTCATGTGTTGGAGGCCCTTAGGCTGTGTGCCAGTTGGGACAGGCCTGCATAGCTCCTTGTCACAGTCACCCTCTTCCACACATCTATGCCCATGTGCCTGTAGCTTATTATAGTGTGTTGTCCTTGCATATCTGTCTGCATTCCTATCCACTGTGTGTGCAAGGCAGGAGTGGTGCATACTGACATGTGTTCACACTGAGAACTGCAACTTCCAGATATGTCTGGTCCACTAGTGTTTGCAGACATGGCCTTCATGTGTGTGTGAGCATGCCCAGTATGGCCATCTGTTTTGCATGTGTGGACCACGTCCAGGTTGTTTGTACTGCAGTGCTGACCTTTTGTTGTACAATAATGGGTAGCATGCTGTGTCTGCAGGGTATCCATTGTTCATTTGCCATTGACTGTTACTACATTTCTGCATAGCGGGGGGGGGGGGACCTGACTGTTTCTAATGTTCTATGCAGGATTGGGGGACCACACCTGACTGTTACTCTATGTGTATGTTGGATGGGGGGGGGCGCACCTGACACTTGTACACATTTGCTAGGACTGTTACTGGTAAGTAAGGTACTCCATTTGAGTCTGGAGTCTTACCTATCCTGTTGGCTAGGGTTTACCAGTGTAGTACAGATCCTAGCTTTGTTTACCTACATATTAGTGTCTGACTTCCTAGCCTTCACAACTTACATCCAACTGCCTGGCCTGCTGCGGTCTGTCTGTGTAGGCCTGGGGGAGGGTTTAACCATAGGGCACATTCTGAGGCCATAGTACAGCATTTGTTTGTGTTTGTCTTCACCTGTCCTGCTGGTTGAGATGGTTGCTCGGTATGTGATCCTTCCTGACTGCTATGTGTGGTTCTTAGGACACCCCTGTCACTCAGCCCATTTCCTGCAGTGGGTTTGTCACCCTGTGTAGTACTGGATACTATGGTGACTCCAGTATGTGTTACAGATCTCATGCTGCCACTATGGGTGTCCACACTCTGCTGCCTTGACATCCAGCCACCCAATCCCCTTGCATGTTCACATCCATACCATAGCTACAGGTAAAAACACATTCTACTCCACTTGACAATTGGTAGATTGATTGACTTAACTTGAGGGTGTGCTGACTTGAGGATGGTACTGGAGGGCTGCTTATGTTGGATGCACATAGTACACTCCCTATATATGGTTAGGCACAGGTAGTGTCATGTTTGGCATTCCTTTTACTGTCTGTGTGAGTCAGAGAGAGGTGTCATTCCCTGGGGCCCTACTGTGTCAGTGCATAGGCTATGTGTTACCTCTTTGCCAAGGCTAGGGCATACTGGGCACACCCCCTTCTGCCTACTGGAGCAGGCTCAGGTTGTTCCTCCTCCAAGTCACTCTGTACCTGCACAGACCTTGGCATTGGTGGGGGGCTGTGTAGCCCTGCCCCATGCTGTTCCTGCTGCACCTGTTTCTGCAGGATCATATTGTGTAGTATAGCACATACCATTACTATTTGGATACATGTAGCTGGTGAATACTGCAGGGCTCCACCAGATGTATCCAGACACCGGAACCATGACCTGGGCATCCCAAACACATGTTCTATTATATGTCTGGCCTGTGTGTGTGCATCATTATAGCGTTGTTGTCCAGCTGTTTGTGCATTTCTGTTGGGTGTCATCAGCCACAGCTCCAGTGAGTACCCAGCATCCCTGACTAGGTGACAGTAGGGGATGTCCACATCGATAAACCTGTGGTACAGCTGCGTCAGTTGCCATATGTGTGAATAGTCATAACTTCCAGGGCAGCCAGCACACACATTCAGTATAATGCCCTGGGCATCACATGTGACCTGGCAGTTGATGGAGGGGATGCCTCTGTGGTTGATGTAGGCCCTACCCTGCTCACCGGGTGGTGCTTTAGCACATAAGTGCGTGCAGTCTACAGCACCCACTACCCCAGGGTAGTTAGCTATTTGGTGGAAGAGACGCATATTGTGGGTCAACACCTCACATGTGTTATGGAATATACGTGCTCACTGGCATGTGCTGACATGGCATCCAGGAATTGGTGGAATACTCTGAATGCTGATGCCTGTAAGATGCCTATGTTATCCCCAGTTGTAGTTTGAGAGATACCTGTGGCTAGTCTACCTAGGCTTACACATACCTTGGTATCCACTGGGATGGGTTCCCCTCGGCCAGTGTGGTGTGTTAGGTGTGGCCTGCACAGCTCAATGATTTGCTGTAGGACGTCTCTGTCCACCCTATAGTGCTCCACTATCTCCAGCTCATGTAGCCCCTGGTAGGTTACCCTGAGTCTGTACACTCTTCTCTGTCTCCTCACTGTGGGTTGTTCAGCAGCATTGACATCCTCACCACCCTCAGCCTCTTGCACATGTTGTTCTATGTTGCCTGCTGCAGCCCTTCTCATTTTGTAGGTTTGGTTTTAAAATTTCCCCACTTGTATACACCGCTAGTGTACAGTGTGGAAAAACCAAGGGGTAGGTGTTTGCTTGGTTTATAGTGGTGTTCTGACCTGGGCTGGTCTGCTTCCTTTTTGATTAGCTGATTCTGATAAATTTCACCTGGCAGCTCAGATAGTTCTCCTTGATTACCTTCCTACTGCTGTTTTCCATTCCCATTGCCTTCCTGTTTAGGTCTGTGTGTGCACTGCACAAATGGAGTACTCAAATGTGCACAGAGCTGCTTTTTCCTGGTTTAACTTCCTTTTTCGTCCTGTACAACCCAGTGTGTGGCGCGCTCACATGCCTACACTTTGTAAAGAGTGCTTGGCAGGTTTAGACATACCCCTAGCTTAGCTGTGCTACGCTAGGAGCAATCCCGAGCCACAGGTCTCCAATCCACTTACAGTATGCCTGACACACCCCACATGATGTCACCTACATTCTCGTCTTGCACTCAGCTATTTATACTCTTACACTCTTGGGACCTGTGTCACACCCTGGGAAAATCTGGAATTCACTAACCCTTCCCTCATTTGCATAGGATTGCTTGCTAATGCATAGTTACATGTCCCACTCTGAGACTCCCCCCTTAGCAACCATTATGCACTGGCCTGGTTGTCTTCTGACTGCCATTGACTTGTGTGGCAGAATACTGATTTTTGTTAGAATGCTTATTTTAGGTTTATTTTATTTATTTCCCCCCCCAATCCCATTTGCGTGTCGCTGGTTTATGTTTAACCGGGTGAGATCGGCGAAGATAAAATAAACGTTGTTTAATTATTTTATTTTACATTTTGCAATGCCAATGGCCTTCTACTTGGACATTAGCATCCTTCATCAGTGCTTCGCAGCCTTTATTTGGAGCTGTCATAGCTCCGTTTTGTAGATTGCTGAACTGTACTCGGTTACTAACCAAGTACATTTCTGCACATTGCACTCATCCTGTGCGGATGGCTGCCAGCTTCCTGGATCACATATTACCCTCATTTGCATGTTTTTTACCTGCAAATGAGGGTAATTTGCATACAGGAGCTCGGTCCATGCAGGATTAACCTAAGAGGTCATGTGCACGTCCCGGGAGCTCGTTCCTGGATCGCATGTCGACCATATTGCCGAAAATAGCTCTTAAACTAATCCTGCACGCTATAAAGGGCTTCATAAATCTGGGGGAATGACTACACTAATGTATTCCAATTTGTTGCTCCTAGACAGTAGACTGACCCTACACAAGCTATAGTAATCTTCTTTGTAAACCTCTGAGATTTGTGGGAAAAGTACAAGAAACCATGACCACACTGACCCCAGCCCAAACATAGGCTATAATGACCACCTGTGTGCACCTCTAAATTTTGACTGTGAAGAAAATTAAAGAAGTAATGACCACATAATCCTCAGATCCTCACAAAACCTACAGCAACCTTATGCATACACCTCCGAGTAGGGCTAGAATGTGTGAGGTTGAGAACGGAAGCCACCACTAAGTCTATGCCAAAATCCATTTATACAGTCTGGGGTGTAGTGCTTTCAAACTCCTAGAAGATCTAAGCACCTGAATATGCTGTGATATTGTATGCCTTACTTATTAAATATAATTGTTTG
The DNA here is from genome assembly GCF_019279795.1 of Protopterus annectens. Taxonomy (NCBI): domain Eukaryota; kingdom Metazoa; phylum Chordata; order Ceratodontiformes; family Protopteridae; genus Protopterus; species Protopterus annectens. The sequence goes on from NC_056732.1 coordinate 835,012,042, forward strand.
TTAGCCTCATTTTATGTGTCTCATCATACAGTGTCTGCACAGATAAAAATAAGTGATTTTGTTTGTTGTTGTTTTTTACATGCACACACACACACACACACACACACACACACACACACACACACACCATGGCAATACTAGCACTTATTTCAGTAAAAAGGAATGCACTGTGCAACACTAGTACTACCACACCACAACGGTGACTGTTGTTTAGCAGTCATCAAACAGCAGCATGGATAATTCACTATTACTTACCTCATTGAGGAGTAATACATAACTGTTACTGTCCGTGACTTCACAGACTTTCCCCTGATTTTGTCTCATAATTTTGCTCTGCTCCTTTTAAAATGTTTGATTTGCTCGTAAATCATTCAGGATTACAGGCAGTCAATAAATCCATAGATCAGAGTTTTATACTTATTGCCCAAAAAAATGCACATTGACACAAAATGTGTTATTGTGTTAACTCAGTAAAATTTAAAATGTATTCCTGATTTTGAGCCTTTATTTTATTATTATTTTTGGCTTTATTTATGTATTTGACATTTGTTGACCGGGATAGTCTGACTGAGCTATTGCCCTTTTTCAGCGGAGGCCCATGGAGAAAAGTTCCACAGTACAATTAAGCAAATACTGCGTAACTAAAGTCTGCATGTCCTCCCTGCATTCATGTGGGTTTCCTGCAGGTGATCTGGTTTCCTCCCATGTTACAAAGATGTAAGTATGGAGTGTTTCTCCCCGGGCCTCCGCTGAAAATTGTTTTCATTCCAAGTAGGACTTTTCCAGTAACCAAATGCTAAATAAATAATAAATAAAATAAAGTAAAATAAAATAAAATAAACAGCTATTGGGACATTAATGCAATGTAGAAAGTATAGAGACTAGTAATAACAAAAAAATGGTAATAACACATATTGGATTGTCATCAGTACAATTCAAGAGCAGTTTGTCTTATTAGTTGCAGGAGGTGTAGATATTAATTATAAAATCCATACTGCAAATAGGATGCAGGTAGCAGATTTCCAGGACTAGGAAGTGAAGGAACATGGAGAGCAGTAAAAGACTGTTGTGTCAGAAGAGGAGGTTACATTCTATAAGATAATTAGAAGAGAAGGAGGAAGTGGATGAATGGAGACCAGTAAGGGGCTGAAAGGATGGGCTTCAAGTGGGATGATTACAGTAACAGGTCCATGTGTTGTTTAGGTAAGAGCTTTCTTGAATTCATGGACCTGGGTAATATTTCTGAGGGTCATAGGAAGCTTATTCCGTGACAGAGTGTGAAAATAGCTGTAGACATTCTGGACAATAGATTTTTTGGGTTTGTGAATCTGTTAGATACATTGGTCTGAGCTTCTGAGGGATCAGGGGGTATACAGGGAGACAAGTGAGGAGATGTTAAGGCAGGAGGAGGGCTTCTTCAGGATAGACAGGATGATGAGTAGTTGAGTAAGATGAAATTCTAGCCAGTTAAATGTCCTGACATGTGGCAGTGGTGAGATTCAGAAGGTAGATTAGCAGCAAATCTAGCAACGTTGTTGTATGTGGCTTCAAATTTGGAAAGTAGTGAGGACTGTAAGTTTCTTAAGATTTCTGAGCTGTAGAAGAGGTTAGGGAGAAGGTATTCTTGGGCAAGTGAGATTCTGGAGTCTGGTGTGATGAAACTTTTGTTTCTACACAGTAGGCTGAGCTTTTGGTGGGTTTTCTTAATACACTGAAGTACATGAAGGTCAAATTTAAGTTGATTGTCTATGATTGCTCCAAGGAGCTTAGTGTGGGTTTGAGCTTTGATACTAGTGTTGTTAAGGGAAGAGATGGTGAATGAAGATTTGAGGTGGGAGAGGGATTTTAGGAGGAAGAGTAGAAGTTTTGTCTTTTTGGGGTTACGTATGAGTTGTTAGTAAGTCATGTTTCAGGGAGGTTGAAAGAATTTTATGTCTGGGTCAACAGGTCAGAAGGTTTGTTAGTGACGGAGATGATTGTGGAGTCGTCCGTGTACTGTATGAAGGATTACTGAGGACATGATGTGTAAAGTTGGTTAGTGAAAATGTTAAAAAGAAGGGGGACTACAAATGAGCCTTGTGGGACAACCATTGTGATGGGGAGAAAGGGAGAAAGATCAGAGAACCATTTGACAGATTGCTGTCTGTCTGTGAGGTAGCTATTAAACCAAGCAATAGTTGCTGAACAGAGGTTGAGTTGAGAAAGTCTGGAGAGGAGGATGGAGTGAGAGATAGTGTCAAAGGCTTTGGAGACATCTGGAAAGAGACTGGACACTAGTTTATTATTGTCTCTGGCTAGGGAGATGGAGTGAGTAAAGGAAATGAGAACTGCAGTGGTGCTGTACTGGGGGCAGAAGCCATGCTGGGTAGGTATGATCAGGTTTTCTTGAGTGAGTCAGGCTATGATTTGTTTATGAACACCGTTTCCAAGAATTTTAAAGACAAGAGAAAGTATGGCAATAGGTCGATAATTAGAGAGCTTTACTTTGTCCAAAACTCTTGAGCAAAGAAGCTGAGAGTTATAGTATCTGGTGTTCTGTCAGTATTTATAAAACAGCCTGAAATAGAAAACCATCCTTAAAGACCGGTAGCATCAACTGTTCTTAAAATTCAAAATATGCACAGAGATATTTCACTCTGGGCTGCTGATCTCTCTAGTTCTTATCTTGCTCATGTTTATCATCAGCTTTATCTTAATAGGGTTATATCACAGCCCTGTTCAGGTTAAAGAGTGTAATAAGAAAATGAATACAATTTTTCTCCTCATTTTTGCCCAACCAGCAGCAGCTTTTGTGGGACCTCCACACAGTCAAGCATGATTAAGCCCCATCCCCCCGTGCAGCCATGGGTATTACAGGTGCCTAAAGTTGGCTATGTTGTTAGTTTTACTGGATGGAATGACCACCAACAGGATTTAACTAAGCCAGGGGCACCATGTTAGTATATTTAATGGATTTCTGAAGCCTTAACTAAGCCAGGGGCACCATGTCAGTATAGTTAATGGATTTGTGAAGCCTGTTACCTGACAAAACACTTATTATAACCAGAGATATCTTTGAATTTTAAAGATATAAATAAGAGTTATTATTACCCCCTCCAGTTTATTCAGTACATAAGTATACAAGATAGCTGTATTAACTTTTGTTGTTTTGGCAGACATGTTACAAAGGTCTACTATACATAATTGAAATCCCAAAAAGCCGACTTTCGTATGGCCGAGACCATATGATCGACTTTTGGAATTTTGAACATGGTTTAAAAAAAAACACAAAGCAAAACCTTACCTTCACGTTACTCTCAGCCATATGAAATTTAACTTTTTGGGATTACGATCATCTGTAGAGAACCTGTTGCAAAATATCCACATAAGATAACTTGCTGTGGTTGGGTACACCCCAGGGCCAACGGTCCCTCAGCGACCAGAAGGTTTGTTGCTGTCTAAAGCTGTCTGTGACACTGACAACTGAAACATCAAAAAACAAGTTGTTAAAGTACAAGGAATGGATATGCACCTAAGAAACACAATTCCAGATATGAGAATATGTCCCCTACCATGGTAAAACACCCACTATACCTTCTAATCATGACAATAGTGCTTGCAAACCTAATCCTTACCCTATCCTTAACTATAACCCTAACACTAAATCAAAACTCTCTCTCTCTTTCTAAATTTAATCCCCACTCTAACCATAATGATAACCTTAACCTTAAAGCTTAAATATACCCCCATTTCTGAACCCATATCTAATTTTAAAGTCACTGCAGTATATCAAGTGTTTATTTATTCACTTTGTCAGTGGACCAAATAAGACTTCACCAAATGGTATTAATAGATTTGTTTTTATAGCATTGCCCTTGGTTGGGTCTATATCAGATCATCGAAACGGCTAATTATCGAATGCCGTAATGTTGAACTGCAAAACCCGAACCCTAACAATATAGAAACCTCAAAACAGCTCATTTTTTCCCAGGGAAAAAAATCCTTGTTCTGAGAAACACACACACACCACAAGCACTCTAAAAATCAGCGATCCATGCACATACATTTAAAAGTTACATCTAACCCTACACTACACTGCACATACACTACTATCTATCCACTTACCTTAACCCAGACCCTAACCCTAAGGTCCGTCACTATCGCACACTCACCTCACCCTAACCCTAACTCACTTAACCCGCCCCTAACCCCAAATTCTGTCACAATCACACACTTACCTGACCCGCGCCCTAACCCTAACTCACCCAACCTGTGGCCTAATTTGAAAGTCCGCACAATTACACACTTACCTTAACCCAACCTGCAACTTTACACCACATTGCTGAAAACAGCGAAGCCACAACAACGGCCAACCAAATTCTTTCCCTAGGAAAGAATTTGGTTTTGTGCAGCTTCGCTGTTTTCAGCATTCGTGATATTTGGTTCGATATTAGATCATTGGAATTCGGCTGTTTCGATGATCTAATATAGACCCCCTTGGTCAACTATCCTAATTCTACTTTATACATAATGTGATTTGCCAAAATATCTGTATCTCTGAACACACTAGAATACAAAAGCAATGATCAGAGGCCAACAAGTGTAGCAAACACAGAAACATACAAAAGGAAATGGTGCCCTAGCCATTTTTGTGTAATTAAACATCACATAAATTTGCATAACAATAACAATGCTAATTAAGTCTATTATAACTGGTATATGATCATGATGTAAGCTCTTTCTCCAGTATATAATTTTATAAGTAGGTTGCAACAAGTTTGCCAGAATAACAAACTGAGATGTACCCTACTATACGAGAATTAAAAAAATAGAAATATGAAATATCTGTCTTTTCCACTTAGAGTAATCCATTAAACAGTATATGCTCACTCTGGCAGAAGCCATAAGAAGGGAAGACATTATAAGACATAAAAGTTCATGGATATAACACTGGCTTACCCATATTCATTAGAACAGCTATATAGCTATCATATCTACCAGGGAAGAATTCCTAATTAAAACTTTGCACTGTGCATCCAGGCACCCTATTTTCCTCTAAATCCATGGCCAATGTTTATGGACCATGAGCATATTGGATAAAACATCTGCATTCCACTTGGCTACAGTGGATGAATTCTTTTTTATCTACTATTCAAAAGGAGAGTCACACAGAAATAACTGAAAAAAGGAAATTACATTTTTTTTTCTTTTTGCTAGACATGATAACAAAACATGCAATGCATATGCTGTTAATCCACTTGCAATGATCCATACACTTAAAATTCAAGTTTGGCTGAATATGTACTTCATATTTTAGGTTACCAGCTCATCTTCCACCTCCCAATCCCAAAATGTGTGGTGCCAATCAGTTTTGCTGATATATACCTCAAGTATTGATTAAGCAAACCTGGATGGCAATGTTTTTTCCTTTAAGGGCATATGACACATGCTATATTATAACCTGCAGCCAAATGACTTAAGTCTTGGTGTTCTTGGACAGCTAAAACATTGAACCAAATCAGCTCTTCCAAAGATAATGCAAGCTTCTGTTCTGAATAAATCAATTATGCTATCAGTTGGCTTCCACTGTCCTCAGCAACTTCATACAAAAATCTCTTGGCTTTGGCCCATGATGAGCCTCAGGCAAATCTGCATCCTAATGCATGGTAATACTAACCTTAAGCCTATCCCTAACATTAACCCTCTACCTTTCCTTAGAAAAAAACTTTCTCTAACATTTTCACTATTCAGACAAGCCAGGTCTTATGGGGTTCTTAAGGTTTTAAGAGTATTTTTTGTGTTTGTTTGTTTGTTTCTTTCTTTTTTGTATTTTATTTTAGACACTGACAGTTGAAACATTTAAAATCAAGTTGTTAAAAACACAGTGAATGGATATAACTGTCAAATGATCACAAAATATGTTAACGTGGGGTTTGGGTGCTGTTTGAAGGCATTGAGAGTACTTTATTTTGAGGTGCTGTTATTTTAAACTCTCAGTATGTAGGTGCTAGTTTACTGAGTATCAGCATTTTGATATGATGGCATTTGTAAATACACACACATATGCATGATTCTCTCTGTTCTCTCTCTGTATATATATATATATATATATATATATATATATATATATATATATATATATATATATATATATATATATATATATGTAGTGTGTGACTTTGCTACTAGAGTCAATACATTCTCTGTGACTTTTACACATTTGTGAGGTCTATGATTTTCATACATTTGCAATACTTGCTGTACCACCAAGGAAATGACCCATTTTATGGTGTATTATTTATTTGTTTAATTTGGGGCGATGCAATTCTAAATATTGTTTTGTATTTAGCAAATGGCCAGGTGTCCCATCACTTGACAACAGCAGATGTCTCAAAGTATCTTCACTGAAAGCAAATTTCACCTCCAATGGAATCTTTCTTTTCCTAACTGCTGTGTGACATGAGACACACACACACACACACACACACACACACACACACACACACCATCACACACACACAAATATTGCACTCTCTCTGTCTCTCTCTATATATAGATATATATATATATATATATATAAAGATATATAGGTATATATGTATATATAAATGGGTTTACTGAAATTAAATGAAACCCTCAAAGGTCATTTACAAAGTCAACCACATAACCAAAAAAATGCACAAAATGGAACTGAAGGGACACTGCTTGCTTAAATAAGAAATAACAAACAAATCTCCATGATGGAAACTCTTTAATCCACACAGTAAGGTAAACACTCCAATAAGTTTAGCAAATTTATTTTGTCCACTATCCAATAAAAGTCAGACTTCATCAGAATTAAGGAGGTGTTACTAGAATACAAATTTAAATCCCTCACACAATACCATGTGATAATCTAAAAAACAATCAACCAACAGATTTTTGCTTAATATAAACTACGTATAGAACCTAATTCAAAATGCACATAAATCAAAAACTTTATTAGTCAATAAAACATATAGAACTTCCTAGTAAAGAAGCCATATGTGTTTTACTAAAATTATGAACTTAAAAAACTTGGACATAAAGTCTTATGTAAACTTTTCTTACTTATATCTAATTTATCTCAATATAGCTACAGTTTTGCTGCCTCTGTTTCAAGACTGGCAGTAAAAATGTAGTCATTAATATGAGATTAATTTGTAGCATTCAATTTTAATTGGAAAAACAATTCTTTATATTCAGTTGTAGTTTCCCATGGACCGTATTGGGGGGTTCTGATCAACATTTTTCTAAAATAAAAAAAGAACTGTTTAAAAGACACACAGTCAATAGTATGTCAATAGAGGACACTGTTGGAGATAAATATAAACAATGGAAGATGTTGGTGGGGTCTCTTGCAAATGAAAAATACATTTTACACAAAACTATCATGTTACCACACTGACAGTAAATAGGTAAGCCAAAATAAAATTATGTATGCTATTTAAAACAAGGGTCCATATCCAAGAAATAGTCACTTTAATAAGTTAAAAAAAAAATCTAGTTTAGTGCTTTTGTCTTACAACTCCTTTCATAATGACTTCATCAAAACCTCTTGATATACACTACCATTTCCTCTTTTGAAAGTGTTTAACATAATAATTAAGGTCTTTACCTTATATGTACAAGGTACAGAGTTTGAGTCTGGTCTTCTGTTATTGGCTAGGCTTAAATGTCTTTTCTGGGCAGTTAGCCTAGTATTTGTCTATGAACCTATACATTTAAATTACTAGTGTTCTTAAATTAAAAGCTGCAAACCTGTAACCTATTTATAATAAATATTTGTTATTTATCTAGTTAGCAAACAGACTTTTAAACACTTTTAAATGGTGAGTTTTTAACATACAATCCTATGAATTATTTTGTTTTTGTAACATTTTTAGTAACAAACAGGGTTTAACGATATTATTTTCAGTGCATGTACATATAATGTATTTTAATGTATTTAAATTAACTGTGCATTTTTTACATTTAAGACTTGTACCATTAAATAGCTTTGCAGAACATTCACCCAGTATCAGCTGATTTTATGTCAAGTGGCTCATTCTTTTAAAAGAGGAAGTGATAGATTGCAAAAAAAGTTTCTGATGCAGTCTTTATGAAAGGTGTCCTAAGATGAAAGTACTTAACTGGATTTTTATTTTTATTTTTCACCTAATTAAAATGATTAACTCCTGAATTATGAGACTTGCTTTAGTAGTGCAGATACTCTGGCCAGGATTCAGTAATCTTCATGTAGGAATAGCGTTATTCCTAGATGGAGTGAATGGTGTCCATGTCCGCATCTCCCTCTCAGCAGCGTGCCTTACATATTAATGAAGGCGTGCTACTGAGATGAAGCCACGAACATGGATAGTGAATCAGTGCAGGGACAGGTTGCAGTAGTGACTGCAGATCTGTAACACACCCCCTGCACTGTCAAAGTCCCATATGGCACTTTTTAAATCCTTTCAGTGCCTGTGAACGCTGAAAGAGGATTGAAATGAAATGTGATGCAGGGAGTGTTTGACAGGAACTGTAACACGCCTCCTCCATTGTGAAAGTGCTGTATGGCACTTTACAGTAAAAGGTGTGTCCTCGGACACACACCTCTCAACCTGTTAGAGCAACAGATCTGCACTGAATGAAATAAAAGAGGGACAACGGGCCAAAAATAGGGGAACTCTTTAAACATTGCTCTTATAAACTTAGAAAGTTGATAGAATAACAGGTTTTGCATTAACATTAGTTTTCTGAATGGCATGCAGAGGGAAACTCCAGTCTCTATCATTTTAGCTGCCAGTTCTAAAAGTGGGTCAAAAGCCCAGAAATAGTGACACTTGTTAATTATTGCTCATACAAACTTAGAAAGTTGATAGAATGACAGGTTTTGCATTACCATGTATTGTCATGAAGAATATGTGGCCTGCAACTGACATGCTGCCATTTTATATATTAAGCTATATCTATTGAAAATGGTTGTATAAATGTTTTTTCCTTTAAATTTGAAGTTTAAGCATAGCTGAGCAGTTTCGCATGCTATGGCATTTTGCTCAGCATTGCTTAAATGCATTGTAACAGCTAAATATAAAAGTATAGCTGCAGTTTTCAATGGTGACTTAGCTTAGTGGTTACAGCTCCGGCTTTGCACGCAGTAGTTCACGATTCGAATATCAAGAGAAACCATTTAGCTTTTACATGGGAAAGCATTGTGAAATTATTATTTTTTTTATTTAATGATGTAGCAATTGATATTTCTTAATTAGGGTAGTGTAGCTAGTCCAAAATTTTAGTATCAGTGGATATATGATGTGAAATCCCCCATGTAAACACAAGTGTCCCATACAGTATAATCACACCCCAAGATAATGTAATGAAAGGACATAGGGACGTCATGTAAAGTAAATTATATACACTTAATATTTCAGTAATGATTAATTAATATGCAATTCTTAAATATTTTTAAAATGAAAACTGAGCAATGCTTAGCAGGGCTTGGCTCTGCCTAGCCAGTATGAACATTGCTTAGAAGTTTAATTCTAAGCAGCATTCAGCCCTTTAAACAGATTTGCACACCACTAAGCACTGCTCAGTATTTGCCACTTTAAGCACTGCTCAACTCAGCTTAGCGGGTTTGCACACTGCTGAACTTTGCTCAGCATTTTAAAAAATGGTCCAATAATGGCAAAGAGCAAGAATATGGCTTTATTTAAACCACACACACAGGCAGGAATACAAGCAGAACCCATTAGAGTTTGATCCCTTTAGGAGCTAATTGTGGTGCTGGTGAAGGAGTGTGCTTTCATGAACAGCACTTGGGCATTTTGGAGCCTAGGGTCATGGCTAGGCTCCTTGTAAATAACCATGACATCAGATTGCTGCAGGGCCAGTACCAGGGCTTGGAATGCAAGGCTAAAGCCTGAGACCATCTGGCAATTGATCTCACCAATGCCACTGGCATCCCCCACATTGGTGAGCAGGTCTGTTGCCATTATGACAACCTCAAACAGAGGAAGGGGGTCTCTTGGCCCAGTGGATCCAAGATACTCGGGACAGGAATGCCCATAAGTTTGGGAGTATAGCAACTGGTGAGTTATCAAATTATAGTATGAGTATCTGATAGACAGGTATGTATAATGGTGTATCTTTCCCCACAGCTGCAGAAGAGATGGCTCATAATGTGGAAGCCCATGGAGGATGACTGCAGAGGCTGCACCGACAGTGTGGTAAGTACAGATATATCTTGCGATGCATATATATATATATATATATATATATATATATATATATATATATATATATATATTCCAATAAATAAGAAATTATAATTGTTTACTGCCATTAGGTATAGTGTATTCTGAGTGTACTGAATAAATAAAGTTTATCAGACCAATATTGAGCTACAGGATATGTAGTAGTACTGAATGTAGAATCTCAACTGTAATAAAGCACTGTGGCATGCTACTCAAAGATGCATATCACAAATTGTTGTGTTTAATCTGGTAGGTTGTTGTAGAAATAGAATGTGTACATGTGTTTCATAGCAAATATGGCTTTGACAGCATACATTAACTGATGTTGTTCTGATTACCAGCTGTTATGCAAAACTGTAGATTGTGCAGGTGTAAAACAAGATATTAATGAAATATGAAATATGTCCTACACTAAAATATGAACCTTGAATAGTAATGTGTAATGTGTTATAGTGTGTCCCCTGCAGCACTACCTTGTGTTAACCTTTACATTTCAGATCTTATTATTTCAAAGGATTAACACACAGTACACTGTCAGTCATGCATGAATCTCAGGCATGTATGTTCAACTGTCATTGACACTATACTTAGATTACAAGGTCAGACTCTAGCGAAGTGAGTATAAGGCAGAAATCAGTCAAGCAAGAGACAGCAGTTCCCTAGTAGCTCAGTGTGATGAGAAATAGCTATGTCATTCATTTTTGCACACACAGACCACGGTTGGAATCCAGGGAGTGGTACTAAGATGTGTGAATATTTACACTCAAGTAATCTTGAATATTTGTGGAAACAGGCAATGTTAACAGATATGTTCTCTACAAGTCTTACAGGTAAAGAAATGTTTGTAGTAGCTGTATGTGTACAACTGTTCCAGTGTCCAACCCCATGCCTGCAAATAACAGCAGGATAGGTACATACACCATGCACACTTCCCAATACATGTCTCTCAAGTGTCGCATTGTCATGGGTAGAGAAGACTGCTGCCAATAACCTTGGACACAGATATGAATCCAGGTGAAGTATGCCAGTAGCACACACACACAACATCAGTGCAGGGTACACCTTCTTCGTCATATATGTAACCCTGACATGTACGAGTCCCCTCTAGTTATGAACCCAGAGTTGTCACAGTTTGCCCCATAACATTCCAGGTTGACAATTTAACAGTTATGTGTGTGCTACAGAAGCTATGGGCCACAGGTAAGTGTAACGTGGGGCAGACCTGTAGAGTATTGAGCAGTATTGTTGTGAAAAATAGAAGCTTATACAGTTGTTAATGGACTTTTTCTTCTCTCTCCTACCCCTTATCTGCATCAATAATTATTATTCATATACTACGGATATGTTGTTTTCAAAACCCAATGTTGGGACTTGTGTTCTATTATTGTTCATATATTTAATTAGTTGTGTATTAACATATCATGTTCATATACCATTGTTGACAGCCTGTTTCTGTAAATGTAACTGGCATGTTGTTACAATGCTGACTGTTATTCCATTTATGCATGTGTACTGTTTTCAGTTCTATTGTTTAGGTTAATTGGTACACCCATGCATGCTGTTATAACTAATTTTGAAATGTTTTGTTCATGACTAACCAATACAATTTGAAAAACCTCAACACCATAGCATGTTTGGGAAGGCAGATCCCAGAGGATCTGCCTGTCCTGCCTTATCTGGCCGTGGCACCGGGCCCCAGCATGTCTGGCACCCAACCCCGCACTGCCTCCTCCACTGATCCTACACCACCCTTGGGTGGAACCGCTTCAGCAGGCATGGAGAGGAGCCAGTCACCTGCCAACAGTTCCAAGGTATGATGCATAGGGTCATCCAGACAGAGTTGGATGTATGCCTGTGCCAGATTGAGAGCAGACTGATGCACCTCAAGGGGCAGCCTGCCCCTGTAGTACAGCTCCCAGCACAGCCACCTTCGGGGCCATGAAGGGGCAGTAGTGACTGCCCATGGGTGGGGACCTCAGTCCCACTGTTTCCATCTGGGGTCACATGGGCCTCCAATTCCCAACCACCCTCCATGTCCAAGGTGTTTACCCCCACCATATGTCATAAACCACCCCTGTCTGATGTCTTGTCTGTATTGTCTGTCTGCAAAAACAACCTCTCCTACCCAACCCACCTCCTCAAACATACCGACAACCCTTCCCCAACATCCAACTCTCACCTTAAAAAAAAGGGGGATATCTATCCCGCAAAAAAAATATTGCCCAATACATAGCTCTCCATTTCACTCTCACATACACTGACGTCAGTCAATATACCCTTGAATTACTCAACTGATGTATGTTGCCCACACCTCTCCCTGAGTGGTGTGAGGTTCTAAATTCAAAATTGTTCACATCATGCACAACTGTTGCTGTAGAAGAAATGGAGAGCTATGGTCTTTACCTACACCTGTCCTGCACATCCCTAGCTGCCTTTCACATTGTTTTTCACCCTGCTTGGCCACATTTCACCACTTTCCTATCACCCTTTTTTCTTTTCTTTTTTTATGAAATTAGCATGGATTTAAGCGGGAATAAGCAGAGCTAAGTGAAGCCAAAATAGACTAATCACCTCTTGGCATCGGTAACCATTGCACAAATCCACACAAACCTGCTTCAAACTGCTTAAAACTCTAACTCATTCAGCCTCTGTTATGCCTAGCAACAAAATAACAAGTACTGCCAGGCCTTGAACCCAGTACTCTGTACACTACAGTTAAAGCAATGTACCATAATACCATATGAGCTATGAAACTTACTCATGCTTTTGTAAATATATCATGCATTATGGTCATTTAACATTAGGGAAAAAGTCATCATTGCCAAGTCATGAACCCAGGACCCTATGCACTACAGTCACAGCACTGTACCACTACACCATCTGATTGGCAAGAGTTTGTAATGTTTTCGTAAAAATATCATGCATTAAAACATTAGAGAAAAAAGTCATCACACCCAATTCTCCAACTTGCAACCTTACACACTAGAGTCAGAGCAACACACCACTAAGGCAAATGAGTTCTGGAGAATTAGTAATACTTTTGTAAAGATGTCATGCATTACAGTCATGTAAGAGGACAAAAATTAAAAACATAGATTATTGAACCTAGGACCTTCTGCACTACAGTCACAGCAACACACCAGTACACCAAACAACTGTAGGCAATCACTGATGCTTTTGTAAAGATATCAAGCACTACAGGGATGTGACTGTAGGGAAAAGATACATCATTGCCAATGTTTGAACCCAGAACCCTCTGAACTGCACTCAAAGGAAAATACCAGTACACCAACTGACCTCTGAAGTCTAGCAGCAGTTTTCACAAACACATCTAATTGCCAGTGGCAAAGTACTCCAATATATAGTGGCCTAAAATCACACTGTACGTGGGCCTCCAACACAGATACAGAACCAGTACACAGACAAATAAATGCTGCTGGATGTACAGGATGCCTACAACATCAGGTAGAGCTGACAACTGCACAGACTGTTGCTGAATATCTACAGTTGTGCCCCCTATGTATGGCAGGGTTGTCATAACACCTACCCTGTCTGCCCACATACTGGCAAGCCAGTGCAGATTGGGTTTATGAAACCATAACAGACAGCTCTGTGTCAACGTCATACCAATCAGAACACACATGTCCATGCATATCCTGTGTTACACAGTGCATGCAGGCACATATGTCTTACAAATACACATGACAGATTAATGGCTCAATAGCTCTATCTGTAACATTTCTAGCATCTGTCACATCTAGACACCCACAGTCCTGACACTCACAACAGTATGTGACATGATAACTACAGACATGTCAATACTACATAGGAATAATTGAGCCCTGCAATGTCCTGTGAAACTGGTTGCCCCTACCGCAGTCAATGCCACCCATAGTAACACTTTAAAGGCCTGCAGGGTGGGACACATCAAACAACTATGAATATGTGTAGTAAATGTTGACTACCACTCTCTGGATGGCATTATTATATAACATATGCACCACAGCCACATGCCTCACGTGTGGGTACCCTTAGCCAAGCTATGCTGGGACACAACAGCTGACACCATACCCTCACTGACAGTAACAGCTTGCTCTCCCCCAATGTTTCACAATCCCTAGTCTGACTCCTGGCCAGAATGCAGCATCTGTGGCCTGGTACATTTGCAGCATTATGTCCATCTACCTGCTACAGACCTGACCTTCCTCGCAAATATCTACAGCAGGGCATCCACCTAAAGCCAGACATAAACGTTTTTTTGGGGGGATGTTGAGGTTTTCAAGGACATGTGTCACAGTCTCCCTCTACAAACATACCCAGCTGATAGACCAGCATCAACTGTAGCAACATGCACAGTCAGATAGAAAAGGATGTATCACACTCACATATGCCTGTCTCCCTACTCAGTCCAACAAGCATTTACACAATACACTGCTACACAATCTTGAAGGTCTGTTAACAACAACCAGACATACATACCGCTCCGCTGTACAGATTTCCACAAAATGTCCAGGTTTTTGGCTCATATTTATGGCCTGTTACTCAGAACATTTCTGAGATTATGCTAAATCACTGGGATGATATCAGGAATGAAGTCAATAAATAATGATATACCATACCTCTCAACCTCTTAGTGCAAGAAATCTGGACAAAGCCTGACAAAATGGGGGGACAAAGGGCCAAAAATAGGGACATATTTTAAATATTGGTGTAATAAACGTAAAAAGTAACAAGGTTTGTTTCAATATACATTTTCTGAAGGATATGAAGTCTGAAACTCAGATGGATGCCATTATTTAGTGACTTCAATCCTCAGATCATCCTAGTGATTTGCCAAAAAAAACCCACAAATTTTATGAGGAACAGACCAAAAATAAGTGCCAAAATTCTGGGCATTCTGTGAAAATCTGGACAATTGAGAGGTATGTGATATACATATCAGTTTCAGACTTCATATCCCTCAGGAAATGTATGTCTAAACAAACCCTGTTACTCTAGCAAGTTTCTAACTGTATAACAGCAATACTTACAATCTATCCCTAATTTTGGAACTTTGTCTCCCCATTTTGTTGGGCTTCTCCACATTTATTGTGCTAAGAGGTTGACAGGTATGCAGACATAGCATGCACAACTGTGGACATAACACATCAATTGAAACAGTGGACAGTATTTTCACCTGCCCTCCGTGATGCTGTAGCTCCCACACCTCAATAATTTCCTCCTCACAAGCAAAGAAAAGGGGCAAGGCCCACATGAATGACTTAATTATAGCACTGTGTTGCCATGGCATTGGCTAATGGAAAGACAACACAGCTGTTCTGGATGCAGTTAGCAAGTGAGAGACACAGGCTGGTCTACAGGCCATCACCTGCTTATGAACATTACCTGCAAAAGGCAAGCTGCTGCCTATGCTAAACAGGCCTGAAACTTTTTCCAGAAAGACAGACTGCGAATCTGGAAAACAATCCTTGAGTATTTCTTCTGAGAAAATAGTACAGCACTATAACAGGTATGTCAAACAATTAAGCATGTAATGGAATGCAGATGGGAATGCAGTCATGGGAAAAAAGAAGTTAAACAGTAGGCTTCAACAAGATTTGCTAGACTGACATGTTGCTGTTATTCTGCTGTACAGCACCTACAGCCATCCCTGATGGCTCTGTCTGCAGTGACATAGATCACAGCTCTGGCCCCTGAGTCACCCCAGCAATGGTCAGCTCACATATGACTACTACTGGAGTGTCTGTTGTACAATACTGACTGTGACACTGTTAGGCCAGCTACCTGGTGTTGTAAATATTCATATGTCAGCTGTGAATATTACTATGATACATATGCTTGTCTTACAAATGTAAGAGACCTATATAGGTTATGTGGATAGTAGACAACTGGTACAATAGTGTGTGCTGAACTGTATATGTACTGAGTTCATACCTCTCAAATGTCCAGAGTTTTGCAGACTGACCACATGTTTGCCTCATAGTTGTAGTCATTTTCTCATACAGTTGTGTTTTGTCTGGCAAATCACTGGCAAATCATTAAAGACTGAAGTCATAAAATAATAGCAAACATTTGAATATCAGATGTCATATCCTTCAAGGTATTCCTTTGAGTGCAAAACCTACTTTACTATCAACTCTCTAAGTGTGTTAGAGCAATATTTATAAAGTTTCACTATTTTTGGGACTTTGCCCTCCATTTATTTGTGCCTTTGTCCAGATGTCTTGTTCTAACAGGTTGAGAGGTATGACTGAGCTGCAAGAGTGTAAACACAGTGTGCCGTACAGTCAAAGAACAGAAATGTATATTAAGTATTACCTGTACAAATGTATGTATTAACAGTAGAAGCTGGAAGCCTCAAACATACCGACATGAGTTACACAATGTCAAGTAAATAAGCTGTTCTTGTTTTACGAATGTGTTATCTCAGTTTCAGTGTAGAAAACAGACATAAATGTCTACAGCTACAAGTTATTGTATTGCCTTGAAACATAAATAATTACTAGGCTGAAAATGAAAAAGTGTTTAACTGTGTTATGACTTCAAGTGCTACACACACACATCAGACAGATATGTACGCCTGACACAGAGACGTATGTTAGTTGCTGTTAGCCTGTGAAATGAAGGCACGTGACAAACACTGATATAATATGAGATAATGCAGCAATGTGGATTACTACTTTCAGACCTGTCTCACACAAACAGCTTTGCATGTTGTATAGGAACTAGGCAAATCTGACATTGTTTACATATATATGGGAATATGGTATACCTGTCTCATGTTTGTGTGATCTGCATTGCTCTGAGTATCAGTCACCTCTGCATGTAATTTAGATATGAAGTTCAGTATTTAAGCTTTGATGACTTGTATTTTGTATGTTATTGTAGTATTACATTTGGTTATAAGTAATCTGTTTTGTTGTATTTTTAACAGTTCTTGGCTAGAGCCTGCTAACAAAGGTTACCAAAGAATTCCTTTGAAACATGTGAATAGCAGCAGTTAAGTAGTGTGCATAGCTGAGGCACAGCATTGCTCTCTTAATTACAAATATCTGTAGTTAGCTGAAGTGTTTCTGTGTTGTGCAGTGCTCTGAGTATCAGTCATCTCTGCATTTAATGTTGATTTGAAGCTCTTTAGTTAAGCTTTGGTTACATCTATTTTGTATCTTATTCCAGTATTACATTTGTTTGGTTAAAAGTGTTCTGTTTTGTTGGAATTGTAAGGGTCCCCCCTTGTTATGTTTAAATATTTGTTGGCTTTTGACTTGGCCTCCCTTACTACAAATCTCATTTTGAACACACCTCCCAGTCATATCTCATCCGCTTATCCTACTGAGTAGACAGAAGTCATTTGTGAGGGCCCACCTGCCTTAGTTTCTCAACCAGAAATTATCGTGCTTCATCCCTTCACACGTAACCTATAAACAAAAAACATTTTACTGTATTTCTGTCTATTCCAACTTTATTATTTCAATTTGCTTTTGCTGCCTATTCTTACAATGACTCAGTTGCACTTTTTCTGCTGCATTTATTATTGCTTGTTAGTAGCCTGATGTCATTCTAGCTGTTATGCTAAGGCTTTGGGTTTAAGCACATGGGCTTCAGGCCAGTTGTTTTACAAGAAGAAGGTTTGTGATCTGCACTGTTGTGGGAGGAGAGGGTCGATTTTGCCCTTCTGAGCTAGAAATTGCTGGCTAAAGACTCATTGTGACTGCTTATTTGAACTGTTTTTTTTTTTTTTCTGGTATTGGTGCACCTTGTTTGCTGTAGCATACACTACATCCTGACCTGCTGAATATAGCTTTGTTTGTATAACCTGAACACTAATCCAGGCCATCCTTTTTGGATAGGGTTCCCCTACACACTAGTGGCAGGAGTGTGCAGTTAGAAGTAGTGTGAATGAAGACTGTTGGAACAGGGCTCTGTTCTGAGCTTCAGTATTGGTTAATTGGTTAATTTGTTTACATTTTTTTGCTCTTGTTTGCTATTGTCATATTTAAGTGTGTATCTGTTCACCTGTGTTACATTGACTAAACAGAGTTTAGATATCTTTAGCATAGTCTGGTTACAGGTTTTTCTGCATTCACATCTGTTTGTGTGATTCCTGTGTTTCCTGCTACACCATCTAGTGTTGGCCAGAACCTGCCTGCGCTTACTGGGCGTAAGTGAACTGGTTGGCACTGGTCTGCCATAGGGTGTTGAGCTAAGACCTCAGGGATAAGGGTTGATTGGTCACTCACAGTGTTCCTATTTTACCTTCATTTTTGTGGTATTTAAACCCAGCATGTACATGGCTTTTGTGCTTGTGTGTAGTTTTAACCCTTTGAGAGGTGTCTCAGTTGCATTTCTTTCCCTTACCAGCACTCCTGTGTGAGTGATGCCCTCGCCTGCAGGCACTGTCTTGATGTTATCCAGCCATACTCACACCTATAGGTGCTACCCTCAGATAGTACCCACTCTAATATCCCTGACCTCTCTTCCACAGATGCTGATAACCATGGATGGACAATTTCATGAGGTCCCTCATGCTAGTCTGGTAGATATGGGCATCCTGACACAGTGTAACAACTGCCTTATGTACACAGACAACTATCTACTACTACCACCTAGGAACAGAATATGTGAGAGATGCAATCATATTAAAAACCTAGAATCCTTCCTGTCTCAGTCACAAGCCAGTACATGATTGACAGGCTGCAATGTTTTGCCAGAAATGGCCTTCATCTGTCGCCCCTCAGCTTTAGGCTTCTGGCAAAGGCACTTGCCTCCCCCATAGTTTCTTTTTTAGGCAAACTCATGAGCACAAAATTACCAGCATGAAAGCTTATTATAAATGAAATGTAAAGTAATGCTGCTAACTGCTAGGAGTCTTATCATGAAACTGCAGTCATTGCAAGCATTCCTTGTCCTGGAGGATGCTGACATTTGTGCAGTCCCTGAAACCTGGTTCAAAGCTGTGGAGAGCACCCCAAATTTAACAGGTTAGTCATCCTACCATATTTTCAGACCCCAAATGGAAGGCTGCAAAGCCAAAGGAGGTGGAGTTTTCAACTTTATCATAGACAGACACACCTCCAGGCTGGTCATACTGTATGACGCACATGAGACACCCCAAGTGGAGTTAATGGTTGACAAAACACCTATTCAACTCAAAGCTAGCTACAGACCTTCAACCATGACACAGGACACCCACTCCACCTATCTGGACTTACTTGAATCCGCCAAGATTCAACCCTCTACCCTAATCCTGGGTGACTTCAACTACCCAGCCAATAGAGTGCAAGACATATTCTACCCAAACATAAATGCATAGAGATTCCTCGGCTTTGTCAGTGCCAATGCATTTGATCAGCTGGTCAACACCCCTATGACAGATGGAAATATCCTGTACCTGGTCCTAACCAACATGAGTAGCTACTGTAGCACTCCTACAGTGTCATCCTCCTTGGTAATATCTGACCATAAAGCCATTACTTTTGAGTCACTATCTCCCCTGCCACCCCCTTGTCAGGGTCAAGCAAAAACACTTTTCCAAAGCTGTCTACAATCTCCTCAGACCAGCTATATGTAGCTTCACAGCCACCGTCCCTTCAGTTGGAACTAGCAGTAATATCCAAACCTACACCAAAAAATTACATCAGCACCTACATAGCTGTATGGACTCAGCAATACCTGACAGGACAAAATCATCTCCCTCAAGGTAGAATAAACCAGTGTGGTGGAGAGAAGCAATACACAAACTCCACAATACATGGAAATATTTGCTGTACAGGGTCAAGAAAGAGCAGGTGCCATATTGGAAGCAATCTTGCCTTTGTCTCAACAAGCAAATAAGGTCACAGGTGAATTACTGTAAGGCTAACTTTGAGTGCAAATTGGACACATCCACCAAAGGCAATCACAAGACCTTCTTCCATATGTCTGCAATCTCAGAGGCAACACCCATATCCACTCTGTCTGGTGGTCAATAACACCACATACACATATGCCATATATATAGCTAAATATAGCTAACCTGCTACAGGCAGGTTAAATGAAAACCTCACCCACCCTGTCTTCCCATCAGTAAACAAGGACATCCTAGCATCTGCCCTCCTCCCCTTATCATTATGGCGCAGCTCCTTAATGCCTTCTCAAAGGCAACAAATTGAAGTCTCCATGGGACCAGATAACATCCCTGGCTGTATCCTACATGAACTCAGGCATTAGCTCTCAGTACAATTACACACCATACTCAACCAAAGCCTGAACACTAGTGTCATCCCAGCTGCATGGAGGACAACCACTGTCATCCCTCTTCACAAAGGTGGAGCTTCAACTGACCCAAGCAATCATATGCACATCAGCCTAACTAGCCTGATCTGCAAGGCCATGGAACGCATTAGCAATGACCTTATAAAGAAGGACATCATCAACTTCAAAATGCTTGACTCCACACAATTTGGTATTGTCAAAGGGAGATCAGGCCTGTTAAACCTGGTCGACTTCTTTGAAGCAGTCACCAAACACATGGACGAGGGGAAGATGGTGCACACTGCCTACTTTCACCTAGCCAGAGCCTCTGACAATATTCCTCTGCTGGCCATAATACATAAGCCTGCCCAGCTAGGCATCAACCTGTATGTTACCAGATGGTTACCTTACTGGCTCAATGCTAGAACCTGCTCAGTTAAAGTAGTGGAAGCCACCTCTAGTACTAGACCCATAAAGAGTGGTGTACCCCAAGGATCGGTCTTGGGTCCTCTACTGTTTGGGATATACTTTTCTGAGGTGCAAGCCAAAACCAGTGGTCTGTGGCTGACCAGGTTTACAGATGTCTGCAAGCTGGGTGCTTTCTCCCATTCCCCTAGTGATGTGACCATCCTCCAAGAGGCCCTTACCCAAAGTAATGACTGGTGCCAGAAGGATTGCCTCAAACTGAATGCCAGGAAATGCATCATTATCCCCATTGTGGTAGATGTCATCCACACTAATTATGACAGCAATAACAATGTACTAAGCATGCAATCATTCATGGGGGACCTGGGCACTCAGGTTGATTGCAACCTGACATTTTACCACTGCGTTGGCAACATTGTACGGAAGGCTAACTACATGGCCTACCTCACAAATAAGGGTATGTCATCCAGGAACCAGGAGGTCATAATATCCCTGTACTCCTCCCTTATCAGACCCTTTTCTGAGTACAATGCCTCCTTTAGCATGTACCTTGCCAAGCACATGCAGCAGTTGCAGAGACAACAGAGGTTCCTGACCAGGAAAATCCAGGGTCTCAAACACCTATCCTATACAGATAGGCTGAAAGCCCTGTCCTTCTACTCAGTCACATACAAACTGATCATAGGTGACCTGTGTCTGGCATACAAGCCCATTTCTGACTCAGCCTTGATGGAGTTGCTGCATATCCATAGGACAAACCCCACTCGCGCAACCCACACGCAAGGCCTTCACCAAGTCTGTGACATGAATAGTACTTGGTGGTTTAGATTTGTGTTCCTAACACTACACTATCTGTAAACTACACTCCCTCCCCATGTCTAGCAGAGTACCTCTCTAGCCCTCTTTAAGAAGAAGCTGGATGACTGTATGGGAAACAGAAAAACACCCCTGGGATCCAACCTGTGTCCTAGCTGGACAGGGGAAACAGGTGCTGACTTTGAAGGGACATGTGTGAAAATCATGAGTGGTCTGTGGCCTCCGAGTCAAAAGCCTAGTATCATCCCATGAACCTATGCACCTAGTACTTTACATGATTATTGTATGTATTGCAGACTGTCCTGCAATGTTGTCAAATTAATCTTTGTGAGTCTGAACTGTGTAGTTACTGTATTGATAGAGTATTCTCTTGTTCCTTTATTAGTTAGTATCAAATATCGTTACACCTTGTCATTGTGTCTGGTCTGTATAGCACTAAGTTAGCTCTTGGACTACTTGCATATGCACTTGGTGACACTGTATAGCCCACTCCAATAGCCTTGGTCTTAGTCACACTTGCCATTTTGCTAATAGGCTCATCACACAGTATTTGTCCCCCTTTATTGAGGGCCTTACAGTAACTGTTAAAGAGTTGGATTGTGACAGTCAGAACTACCTTAAAGTCTGGGCTGAAGGCCCCATAGGTAGCAAAGTTGTGCCAGACTTTACCAGGAGTATGTGTTGTGTGTCTGTGTGTGCATGTGTGTGTGCGTGTGCATGTGTGCGTGTGCATGTGTGTGTGTGTGTGTGTGTGTCTGTGTGTGTGTGTGTGTGTGTGTGTGTGTGTGTGTGTGTGTGTGTGTGTGTGTGTGTGTGTGTGTGTGTGTGTGTGTGTGTGTGATTCAAAAATCAAATCACAAAGTGTGTGTGTCAACTACTTGGGCAGGGACCTGAAGTACTGGTTGGACAGAGAAGGTGACGGATGTTTTGGATTGACCTCTCTGTGAGATGTTAACCTTATAGCTGTGCCAGTGGGGAGTGTTACTGGGGATGTGGAGAGTGAGAGAGGGAGAAATCAGCCCCACACAATTACTGTGATCTCTGTGTGCTCTGAAGGGTAATTGTA
The DNA here is from genome assembly GCF_019279795.1 of Protopterus annectens. Lineage (NCBI taxonomy): Eukaryota > Metazoa > Chordata > Ceratodontiformes > Protopteridae > Protopterus > Protopterus annectens. Next base: position 835,034,815 of record NC_056732.1, read on the forward strand.
CTTTAATGTGGATGTACTTGTAATCCTCCCATTGTATACATCTCTCAGTGGTGGTAGTGGTGAAGATTGAGGCTCCCTAATTACTGGACCAGTGCAGGGGCATCACACTGACAGTATGTACTGGTAGATACAGATGGCATATCACATCATGTACTGTCATTGAGCCCCTCTCAGTCTGATAATGTCATACAGGATTATGTCACAGATTGTCCAGGTCTTCCTGACCATTCCTGATATACTCTGGCTAAGTGAGTGTATACTCTACACCTATATCTTATGCCTGAAACCTATGGCTAGCATACCTGGTGAGCCCCTGCAGCAGGACAGCAAGTTATAAGTACTAGTAGTGGGTGGATGCTGGCACGGGGTCAGCAGCAGTGCATACAAACTGAGCATACAATGTAAAGGTGATACAGTACCAGATATCCAGGTACCATCACTGTATCCCCAGGGGTCTGGCATGTCTCAAAGACATTCCCCAAACTATGTGGACAAACATCATGTTATTATCCAACTGATGTCTGGAAATACCCATTTGTCTGGCAGGAGGGTCTACATCTATCAGGCACATGTACACATTCAGCAAACATCTGGGTACTGCAGATGTCAGACACCTATGAGGAGGTCACCCTACACCAGTTTATAGCCTGCTACAGACCACCCTCCCAAACCCAGGAACCCCACTCGGCCTTCCTGAGAACACTGGAAAATATGAAGGTCTCTCCAAACACCATTATATTGGGTGACTTCAACTACCCAAACATAGATTGGGAGCATTACTCTAGCTCCAACACCCTAGCCCAAAGGTTCCTAGAATTCATAATTTCAAATGCTATGGAACAACTTGATACCACTCCCACAAGAGGGGAAAACATACTGGACCTGATCATCACCAAGATGGGGACTCTATGCTCCAGACCAGAAATGTATCCCTCACTGGTAAGATCAGACCATAAACTAATCCAACTGGATATTCACATCCCGACCCTATCCCCTGCCCAGAAAACCACAGTGAAAAACTTCTCTAAAGCAAATTTCACACTCCTCAAAACCAAGGTGGAATCCTTCAAAGCCCCCGGGCCTGTGGAAAATACAGCCCAGACCGCAGAATCCTTTATAAATGCATTCTATGAACACCTTCAGGAATGCATGGATCATGCAATCCCAAATAAAACCAAGACCCGATCCTCCAAAGGCAGACGTCCTGTCTGGTGGACCCCAGCCATAAACAAACTATACAATAGAAGGAGGAAGCTACTACATGATAGAGCAAAATCCCAAAAAGGGAAGGCATCTCTGATCAGTATTAGCAAAAAACTACGGGCACTCATAAAATCATCTAAGGCCAGCTTCAAGAGAAAAATTGCACAGGCCACTAAGGATAATCACAAGGCTTTCTTTAGTTATGTTAGGAACCTGGGTGGGAATTCCCAGATATGCTCAGAATTAGTCCAAAATGACAAAAAATACACCCGAACCCACAGACATTGCCAGCATCCTAGCTGACAGGTTCAGCGCAAACTCCCCCCCCCTCCCCACCAAAAGGGCAAATATCTATCCCAGCAGAGTGCTGCCCCCCTGACATCTCAGATGCTCAGGTAAGAGCTGTCCTCTCCAAAGCAAAAAACACAGCATCAATGGGACCAGACGGTGTCTCCTACATGAACTCCAAGAAGAGCTAAACCCAAACATAAAACTACTGTTCAATCTCAGCCTTACTACAGGATATGTACCCAAAGAGTGGTGTACAGCAAAAGTGGTCCCTCTCCACAAAGGTGGTGCCTCAACGGACTGTGGAAACTATCGCCCCATAAACCTGACTAGCTTGGTCTGCAAAGCTATGGAAAGGATCATCATGGACCTCATAAATAAAGATATTGGGGACCTACAGACACTGGATCCTACCCAGTTCAGCTTTGTTAAGGTCAGATCCTGCCTCTTAAACCTGGTCAACTTCTTTGTAACCGTCACCAAGGCCATTGACGAAGGGAAGGTGGTCTACACAGCCTACCTGGACCTCGCAAAAGCCTTTGATACAATACCCCACTCGGGCATTATAGATAAGATCACCAGCTTAAATATAAACCCCTATGTCACTAGATGGGTTGCAAACTGGCTCAAGGACAGAACCCACATGGTTAGAATTGCTGGAGCCATGTCAGACTCCAAACCAGTTACAAGTGGCATCCCACAAGGCTCAGTCCTGGGACCTCTCATGTTCGGTATATATTTCTCAGAGGTACAGGCCAACACGGAAGGACTGTGGCTGACCAAGTTCGCAGATGACTGCAAACTGGGCACCATAATCGACTCTCCAACCGACACAAGCATCCTCCAAAAGGGCCTCATAGAAACAGACAATTGGTGCCAGAGCCATGGCCTCAAGCTAAATGCCAAAAAGTGTATAGTCATCCCCTTTGGCAAAAAGAAAGTGTCCACAAATTACCACATAGGTGGTAATCCATTAAGTACAGAAGAAGTAATTAGGGACCTGGGGACCCAAGTTGATAGCAATCTCTCATTTGACAACCACGTGGCCAAAGTGGTTAGAAAAACATTTTATATAGCCCACCTAATCATGAAGGGATTCACATCTAGATCAGGGGAGGTCATCGTGCCTCTTTACTCATCCCTCATTAGGCCCATAATCGAGTACAATGCCCCTTTTGGGATGTACCTTACCAAACACCTGCAGCAACAGGAAAGACCCCAAAAGTACCTCACCAAGAGGATCAAAGGGCTCAAACAGATGCCATATGCTGCCCGGTTAAAGAAACTCCAGCTCTACTCAGTAGCATACCGCCTGCTCAGAGGCGATCTGTGCCTGACTTATAAAGCCATGTCCAACCCGGAATTAAGGGACATGCTGCACCTCAAAAAATCCAAATCCCATTGAGCTACGCACTCGAGAGACTTGAACCTCAGCTCTGAAATAAATAGGACATGCTGGAGGGACAGATTCATAACCCAGAGGCTCCCTTCACTCTGGAATAAAATCCCAGTCCAGGTTAGGCAGAGTCCCTCATAACTCTCTTCAAGAGGAATCTTGATGAGTGGATGGGAGATCGTAGGTTTACCCCGGGTATCACTTCTGTGTCACTGTTAGACAGAGGCACAGTATACTAACCTTGAAAAAGGGCATAGCAAAATTAATTTAAAATGGGTGGCGAAAGCCAAACATACTCTGGCTAGGCTTATAAATGCCCAAGGGCAGATAGCCTAGTATGAACCTATGAACCTATGAAAACATATGCACTGATCTCAGTTATTGTGTAGCTCAGATGTTGCAGGAATGACATGGTACTGTAACGCTGCCCATAGAGGTCACCCAGCAGTCGATGGCACTGATGTGTGTGGACACATAACAACACAGTCTGTCACAGCAGACAGGCCACTTATGGTATTCCAGGTACCATACAAGATTACTAGGCTATGGGCCCTGAGCATCCATATCCCTAGGCCACATGTTAACCCATGTGTATGCAAGGCAGCAGCTGATGTCCCTGTCCAACAGGGACACAGGTGATATCCAAAGGGTGTATGTGCCGTTAGCCATCCAGTTGACCAGTTTACACCTACAAAGGTGTAGGTAGCTACTCGGCCTGATGTGGACAGGGTGTCCAGTCCAAAACAGGGTATTTGTGTGTGACACACATCCAAGCCACCAACAAGGCCAGTCCAGGTCACTTGCCAGGTGGAGGTTGTGTGTGTGTGTGTGTGTGTGTGTGTGTGTGTAGCAGTCCCAGCAATGTGGAGTCACACAAAGACATACTCGGAGGCTCTGATCAAAAATCTACCAAAACAGCAGAGGCCACCAAAGCAGACACCCAAACAACCACCACCTCAGAACACAACACCTGATACACATAGACCTCACAGTCAGAGTGTTAAACAGTCACAGCCCTTAAGGCCAAACACAATGCCAGACACACTAGTCATTGGTGACTCCATAGTCAGACACACTGACGTCCCGCTCACCAGACTGAGTGAGGATAGAGTTACAGTAAGCTGCCTGTCGGGCGCTAGAATCCACCACATAACGCAAGCACTCAGGTCTCTCAACAGCAGGTACAAATACGACTCAGTCATTGTCCACGCTGGTGTAAACGACCTGCGACGTACCTCCTTGGACTACATGAAAAGAGACATTGAGAGCTCTCTGATTATGTAGCCCAGGCAGGTATGACCCTGACCTTGAGCAGTATCCTACCTTCACCAAGAATGATGCCACAATACAGAGATAAGATGATCAGCTTTAACAATTGGCTTAAACTCTGGTGTCATTCAAATGGGATCCAATGTCTGTCTGCCTGGGATGACATGCTGGACAAGCCACGCTGCTTCGCAAGGGACGGCTTGCACCTGTCACCCCTGGGATTCCGGATATTGGCAAAGGCTCTTGCCACCCCCATAGTGCCTTTTTTAGGCAAGGCTCAAATTCTAAACCTACCACCCAAGAACACAAAAAAGGAAAAAAACTAAGGGTAATGCTGCTCAATGCCAGAAGTCTAAATCTCAAAATGCACGCACTCGAGGCCCTTCTCAGTATGGAGAACATCGATGTCTGTGCTGTGACAGAAACCTGGTTCAAGGCTCCTGAGAGCACCCCAGCACTATCAGGTTTTACCTCATATCATGCGTTCCAGCCCCAAAATCTGGACAATACCAAGAAAGGAGGGGTATCCATATTCATCAAGGACACCCACACCTCAAGACTGGTGGCAACGCATGATGCATCGGAGACCATCCAGGTGCAATTAACCATAGGCAAGACTGCTCTGCAAATTGTAGCATGTTACAGGCCACCCTCACAAACTCAGGAACCTCACATGGCCTTCCTGAAAACACTGGAGGGGATAAATGTATCACCAAACACCATCATACTAGGTGACTTCAATTACCCTAATAAAGACTGGGAACACTACTCAAGCCCAAACACCCTAGCCCAAAAGTTCCTGGAATTCATAAACTCAAATGCCATGGAACAACTAGTCACCATCCCCACAAGAGGAGAAAACATACTTAATCTCATCATCATGAACATGGGAGCACAATGTTCAACACCGGAAGTATACCCCTCACTGGTGAGATCAGATCACAAACTAATCTCGCTGGAGGTCCTCATCCCACCCCACCTGAAATAAAAAGACCACAGTAAAGAACTTCTCAGCCGACTTCACACTTCTAAAGACTAGTGTGGTCCCCTTTAAGGCGCGCGAGCCAGTGGAAAACAGTACTCAAGCCGCTGAATCACTTACAAATGCCTTCTACCAGCACCTGCAGGACTGCATGGATAAGGCAATCCCAAGCAAAACAAAGACTCTTTGTACCAAAGGCAAGCGTCCAGTCTGGTGGACCCCAGCCATAAACAAACTCTACAACAAAAGGAGGAAGCTACTACAAGATAGAGCAAAATCCTTAAAAGGTAAGACACCTTTGATCACTATAAGTAAAAAACTAAGAGCTCTCATAAAATCATCCAAAGCAAATATTGAGAGAAAAATAGCTAAAGACTCAAAAGACAATCATAAGGCCTTCTTTAGCTATGTTAGAAACCTGGGAGGAAACACCCAGATATGCTCAGAACTAGTTCAAAATGATGTGAAGATTACTGATCCTACAGACATTGCCAACATACTGGCTGACAGGTTCAGTGCAAACTTCTCCCCCCTCCCCAAAAGGAGAGATATCTATACCAAACGATTGCAGCCCCCCAAACATCTCTAACGCCCAAGTGAGAACTGCTCAATCCAAAGCAAAAAACACAGCATCCATGGGACCTGATGGTGTCCCCGGCTGTGTGCTCCACGAACTCAACGAGGAATTAAACCCACAGCTAGGACAGCTGTTCAATCATAGTCTCACCTCTGGATACGTACCCAGTGAGTGGCGCACTGCAACTGTGGTCCCACTTCACAAAGGCGGTGCCTCCACCGACCCTGGAAATTACCGGCCCATTAGCTTGACAAGCCTTATCTGCAAAGCCATGGAGAGGATCATAATGGACCTCATAAATAAAGACATAGGGAATTTGCAGACTTTGGATCCAACCCAGTTTGGCTCTGTCAAAGGCAGATCATGCCTTTTAAACTTGGTTGACTTTTTCGAAACAGTCACCAAAGCCATTGACAAGGGAAAGGCAGTTCATACAGCCTACCTCGATCTGGCGAAGGCCTTCGATACAATACCCCACTCGGGTATCATTGAAAAACTCATCAGCTTAAATGTTAACCCATACATCACAAGATGGGTTGCAAACTGGCTGAGTGACAGAACCCACAGGGTCAGAGTTGCTGGCGCCATGTCAGACTCAAAGCCTGTCACAAGTGGTGTCCCATAGGGCTCAGTCCTGGGCCCACTCTTGTTTGGCATCTACTTTTCCGAAGTACAAGCAAACACAGGAGGGTTATGGCTGACAAAGTTTGCAGATGACTGCAAACTGGGCCATAGTCGAAAACACATCTGACACAGATATCCTTCAGAAGGGTCTCACAGAAATGGATAACTGGTGCCAGAGCCATGGCCTAAAGTTAAATGCCAAAAAATGCATAGTCATACCCTTGCGTAAAAACAAGGTTACCCCTAGCTACCATATAGGTGGCAATCCGCTGAGCACAGAAGAAGTTATCAGGGACCTGGGGACCCAGGTTGACAGTAGCCTATCATTCGACACCCATGTAGCTAAAGTAGTTAGGAAGACCTTCTACATTGCCCACCTTATCATGAAGGGATTCACATCTAGATCAAGGGAGGTCATAGTCTCCCTATACTCATCACTCATCAGACCAATGATTGAGTACAATGCCCCATTCGGAATGTATCTGACCCGACACTTGCAGCAGCTGGAGAGGCCACAAAAGTTCCTCACCAAAAGGATAAAGGGTCTCAAAAATCTGTCCTATGCTGCCCGACTGAAAGAACTCCAGCTCTATTCAGTAAACGCTTAGCTGCTCAGAGGTGACCTTTGCCTGACATACAAGGCCATGTCAAACCCAGATTTGATGAATATGCTTCACCTCAAAAAATCTAGATCAGTCAGAGCCACAAGGGCGGGAAACTTAAACCTCGACACGACTATTAATAGGACGTGCTGGAGGGATAGATTCATCACCCAAAGACTCCCTATGCTGTGGAACAAAATCCCGGTATATGTGAGGCAGAGCACCTCGCTGGCCTTGTTCAAGAGAAATCTTGACCAATGGATGGGAGATCGCAGATATACCCCAGGGATTACCTCAGTGTCACTGCTCGACAGAGGCACAGCAAAATAATGGGTATAGTTCCCCATACTAAAGGGGTGGTGTTAGCCACAAAACTATGGACTAGGCTTGTAAATGCCCTCGGGCAGATAGCCTAGTATGAACCTATGAACCTATGAACCTATGAGTCAGTGATTGCCTGGCAGGCCAGAGTGAGGTAACTCCTGTGGGGTATATATGACACCGGGTAGAGGGTTAGTCTTATAGCCGATAGGTGTACAGTTGATGTCTGATAGCCTGGTATGCCCTGGTAGGGAATCCCTGTGATGTCCCCAGCTGCTGCATGTGCTGTCTGATGTGAATGATGAATGGAGGATTATGCACATTAATGGTTTTCATTGCAATGAACATGAAACATCAGGATCAGGAGTGCAATGCATGCTGTAATGCCAGCATGGTGACACTACCCACGTACATACTGTGCTGATAGATGTCAGGGGTATGATGTGGGTGTTAGTGGCGGATAGTGCTAGCAAACATGGATGTGCAGGATCTGTACATAATGGTGGCTAATGTATGAGGTCCTGTGATGTGTTTCCCTGTTCATGTCTTTCAGGTGGAATGTACAGACAATGCCATCTGGCATTTTACGAAGCCGAGACTGCAGCTATAGTGGATGCACTACAACTCCATCACAGGGTCATTTGGGGTGGAGCCAATAACAACTGCAGCAATGGACTGCCCTTTGGGTGGAACTGGAGGTAGAGTAAACAGTGTTGGCCAACACAACCATACATACGAACAGGTCAGACATCGAGCCACCAACCTCATCCACAATGGCCGGCAAAGGGATGCAGCTGGTGCCAGGGACCATGCAGGCACAGGTTGGAGGCCTGCTACTTAAGCCCCACTGACAGCCACAGCGGAGTTCCTCGCCAACCTTGGGGCAACCACCACATCCCAGATAACAATCCAAACATATAGAATGAACAGGTGAGGAGCATCCAGGTAAGGCCCCAGTGGACATCACTTCAATACTGTATCATTCATAGTGGCATCCTTGGCATATCTGGATGCCTGTGTCAGGTCAAACTGCATTTGTGGGTGGGGTTTTGTAATGCACACAAGTGCACAGCTATTGTTGATAACAGCAAATTGGGTAGAATCACACCTTGTACTGTACATGTTCAGAAATGCAGATATTATCCTGTACCAATGCCACATGTCAGTGTGCTGACAATACCTCTCCCTCACAACTACATAGGTCCGGACTGGCTGGGGAACAGCTGCCAGAAGCTGGTGAGTGTGGAAATGTCTTGTTCATAGGTTCATAGGTTCATAGGTTTATACTAGGCTATCTGCCCTAAGGCATTTATAAGCCTAGCCCAAATTATTGTGGCTTACGCCACCCCTTATATGAAAAAATACTGTGCCCATTAGTTTGTTGTGCCTCTGTCCAGCAGTGACACAGAGATGATTCCTGGGGTAAACCTACGATCTCCCATCCACAGGTCTAGATTTCTCTTGAACAGAGTCAGCGAGGTGCTCTGCCTCACATGGACCGGGATTTTATTCCACAGCATAGGGAGTCTCTGAGTGATAAATCTATCCCTCCAGCACGTCCTATTTATATCCGTGCTAAGGTTTAAGTCGCTTGCTCTAGTGGTTTTGGTGGATTTGGATTTTTTGAGGTGGAGCATGTCCATTAATTCTGGGTTGGACATGGCCTTGTATGTCAGGCACATGTCACCTCTGAGCAGACGGTATGCGACTGAATAGAGCTGGAGTTTCTTCAATCTGGCAGCATATGACAGATTTTGGAGTCCTTATCCTTTGGTGAGGAACTTTGGGGTCTCTCCAATTGCTGCAGATGTCGGGTGAGATACATCCCGAATGGGGCATTGTACTCGATCATTGGTCTGATAAATGAAGAGTACAGGGGAACAATGACCTCACTAGATCTGGATGTGAATCCCTTCATGATCAGGTGGGCAATGTAGAAGGTCTTTCTAACCACTTTAGCAATGTGAGTGTCAAAAGAAAGGCCACTGTCAACCTGGGTCCCCAGGTCCCTGATAACCTCTTCTGTGCTTAGTGGATTGCCACCTATTGTGGCTCACTAATACCCTAGGCATGGTAAGGACAGTTAGTTTTCCATTCACACAGCTGTTATGCTTAGCCATATTGCAATATGTGCATGTTCACTTGTGGTGGGGTTAACTGCGGTGCATCACAGTGGTCATCACAGGAACCTATTCACAGGAGCTATAACATATTGCCATGTACATTTGTGTAGATGTTACCACTGTTCTATACAGGGGTACATTAATATTGAGTACAGGGGTGCACTGTGTGTTAAGTGAAGGTCCATCACATACTACCACTCCTAATGTATCTCAGAGGTGTATAGTAGTAGCAACATTAAATGAACATAGCTGCACTGCATATTATTGAGGGCCTGTCCAGAGTGTGTCTTTTGTGGGCTGATTGTGTGGCATGCATGTCATCATTCAGAAATTGTGTGGTCTGTATAATGGCTTTGTGCCACCTCACCTCTATGCGTGTATATGTGTGTGTACATGTGTTAGTGTGTGTGTGTGTGTGTGTGTCTGTGTGTCTGTGTGTCTGTGTGTCTGTGTGTGTCTGTGTGTCTGTGTGTGCGTGTGTGTGCGTGTGTGTGCGTGTGTGTGTGTGTGTGTGTGTGTGTGTGGTGCATCAGCAAACATTATAGTGCAAGTATTAATTTACATATGTTGTATCCCCCTTACAGGTGAATATAAGGGTTGGGGTCTCTCACCCTCACAACCTGATGTCAGTGTCTTAGTGGACTCTGATGATGATGGTGGTCATAGTGAGGCACAGGTTGAGTTGTTGGGGGCTGAATCTGTGCCATTGGTTGATATCCCACTTTCACCCACAATGTCCCCACACACAGTCAGTATGCCCACACATACCTAGTCCCCAGCAGCCACAGATAATTGACAGTCAGAGGGTGGTGGCATGGAACAGGTTAGTGTGATGACTATGGCAAGTGTGAGTGCAGACACTAGCCATAGCCAGAGAGATGGTGAGGTCCCACACAGGCAGATTGACAGGAGTATCCGAAGGAGGACTGCTGCCCTTCAAGCCCCTGTCACAGGTGTCACAGCGGCTGTCACCAGATGCATGTTTTTGTCCATCATGGAGGCACAGGCATGTTCAGAAAGCTACACCAGACAGATGCTCAGGGTCATGAATGCAACACTTCCTGCCATGAGTGACGACCTCCATGGCCTTGGTGATGCCGTATGTCATTTTGCCGATGTGGTGGACAGACAGTGGGGTGAGATGTTGCAGTGCTCAACTGTGCCATGTCTGTGCCTGAGCACGTGGTGGGAGTAGGGCATTGGACAAGTGGATGTAGGTCAGCAACAAGATCAGCTGAGAGTCCACATGGCCATGCACATTTAGACTACCGTAGTGGCAGTACCACCAGTACTGCCAAAGAGAAGGTGCTGTCCACACTATAAAATAGCAGGCCATAGACATGGATCCAGCAGATGGCAGTCACTATCAGGGAGTAGTACCACATCTGGCCGTGGGCCTGGTGGTGCCAGTGAGACTCCTGGCAGAACCAGTTCCCATGTCTGCAGCCAGAGATGGTGATCTGTACATCCTGCCATGTACAGTCGACGGCTGTCCAACATTTCCCTGTGTTGGGCAACCGCATGGCCTGACTGTGTGCATACACACACTCACACATCCCTATCATAGGCAGGTCACTACCAGACACACACACATCTCCTCTGCATGGCCCATTTGAACACCACCCCTCCAGACACACGCACACACACATACATGATGTCAACTGTATGGCCCAGCCTAGGCCTCTGGCAAACCAACACCACACCCTATGCATGTGATGATACCTGTGCCACATCCCTGTTATCCATACCATCGATGCAGGGACATGCTAATATGGGTCTGATGCACATGTTGAATATAGTACAGTGTAGTAATTTAATGCTGTGTAAGGTGCTGTCTGCTGACAATTGTCATGGGTGCACATCAAAGTGTACATACCTTTTTTGCCATGATGCATTATTGCTGTTAACACTGCTGACCGACTTTTATCTCACATACCATATTCTGTTTGTGTTTCAGGTGTCTGTGTGTCTGCAGGCTGTGGGGCTGCTGACATTACCAAAGATAGTATGGTGGAGTGGAAACACAGTGACCTTTTCATAGCTAAGGTATGGTTGTATATGTACATGTTTACCGGGTGTGTATGCATACAACAGTGTGTGAGAGACAACGGGGGCCGACAGTTTGACCTTGCATACATACCCCTTGACAGAGCTAGCTACCCTTCATACACGTCACCTGGGTGCTCTGTAGTACCACTGGTTCATACACACAGAGGAAGTTACTAGAGTACTGGCAGTAGGTCCCTCACAAGCTTGGCAATTACTGTAACCCCAACAGATTCACCTATCAGCACCTGTTGCCTCTGACATTGCTGGACACTGGTTGAACCCCAGGGACAAATGTATTTATTTCCCATACACTCAACCTTGATGCAGTTGATGAGGGTATGCATGGTACTGTGTTTGACATGTTTGGAGAGTGTATTCCTGACACAGAGCAACCTCTGGTAGCCAAACCTGACTCTCCAGCATGTGTGTCTGTTATCACATATGTGAGTCAGGCCTCTCGTGCTGGTAATGTACATGGAGTCATAGTCTTGTACTTGGGGCAGCTGTATAAGGGCTGAGCACAACACTGACATCTTGGCATGCCACAGACACCTGTGGACAACATGTAACCAGTGGAACAGTACAGATTAGAGGCTGTCTGTGGGGAATCGGTGTTGAGGGCCATCACTGACCTTTGCAGGTGTTAACCTGTACAGATGCTGCAGATGTCTGCATAGGTGCACAGCAGACAAGCTGTGCTGCTAATGTATTGCTGTACTGACTGAGGACTATTCAGTGGTAATGTCCACCTTTTGGCTGGATGTGGTCCTGTTACCTATGTGGTGAACCACATACAAGTAATTACTGATGACTGACAATACTTGTCTGAATGCAACAATTTTGCCATCTAGGGTACCCAGGTCTGTCACCGCAGTCTGTCTGTTTATGGGGTTGATGCTGATGTGGGAAATAATGGGGACATGACCTTGCCATATGGCATGCTGACACTGTGGTCTGCATTCAGCTTGAGGTTAGGACCTTGACAGCATTCCATACCATTGTGTATGGCCCATTGCAGTGTGTAAACAGCAGTTTGTGGCTCAATGAGAGACTGAAAAATACTTACACTTCACACAGCCTTAGACTGTACCTACGTATGTGGGTGATGCCAATTAGTATTCATGGCTATATACATGTGGATTATTGGGGGCACCAGGTAGTCACAGGGCCTTCACATGTCAATATATTGCACACACATAAGCGACACACAATGTGTGTGTGACATTATCAAATGTGGAGTGTGGGACACAACTTGTAGTAATGTGACAGTTGGCAAGACCTACCATGCCCAAGGCAAATGAAACACACATGACTTCATGTGGTTTGCTATTATGACACCTTCATTGTGTGACATTACCCTAGCTTACACTATTTGTCATAACATTAAGGTGTTTCTGATGTGCAATAACTGCTCTATGCAATCAGTACAGAAATGTATGACATGTTTGTTGTCCTACACTCTTGGGACCTCATTACTGTTTTAGTTGTTGTCACAGGTCACACCTTGCCAAACATGGACTGCAACATGCAGGGTGGTACAGACAAACTTCTCAACTGTAGAGATTTTCACAGATTGTCCAGATTTTTGACTCATATTTTTTGTCCATTTTCTCATAAATTTGTGTTTTTCTGGAAAAGCATTAGCAAATCATTGAGGGTTGAAGTTAACAACTAATGACAGACATTTGAGTTTCAGACTTCATACCCTTCAGACTGTTTCTGCTAATGCAAAACCTGTTATTCTATCAACAATCTAAGTTTGTCAGAACAATATTTAAAAAGTGTCCCTATTTTGGGGCCTTTGTCCCCACATTATTTATGGCTTTGTAAAGACTTCTTGCTCTGAGAGATTGAGAGGTATGGATACAGATGGTGGCCATACCTGTGACCTCTGCATATGTCTGCAGATTGTCCTAATGTTTGACACATGATTTCTTTCCATCTTTCATAAAATTCTGGTTTTCTAGGCAACGCTTTGGAAAACCATGACAGACTGAGATTGCACATTGATGACGGCTGTAACAACACATAACTTTTGGAAAGTGCATTCAAATGTACAACCTGTTCTGGTATCTACTTTCCATGTGTGTCACAGCAATATGTGAAGGTTGTGCTTAGTGTTTGGTGTTTTCCCCAATTTCTCATATGGCTTTAACCAGATGCTTTTCTGTAAGTGATTGAGAGGTATGCTGGTGGCCATAACACAGGTAGACTGCTGCAAGGGGATGCACATACACACACACACACACGCACACAAGCATACACGCACACACACACACACACACACACACACACACACACACACACACACACACACACACACACACACACACACACACACACACACACACAACCTACCCTTGTTGACAGCAGAATGTCTAGCTGCCTATTTTTACAAACAATACTGCTAGATACATACAAAAACCACAGAGCTACTGTAGTGTTGCAGTGTCTGCCACTACTATTCAACTGGGTGACAATTACAGGGGCTGTTAGGATTGCCAATGGTGAGTTCATAGGCTCTTAACATGGTAGAGCCATCTGAAACACACACAGAGACATGCATTGAAACACACATGCACACAGAATTGACACTTTTCATATTAGATGACCTACCTAGCTAGTTATGTACAATCCACACTGATATGACTATTGCATGCACCATGGTGCCTTTGTTTTAGAAAATGTGTGACTGTGCTTGTAAAGTGGATGACAGCTGTAGGGACTATAACTAGGTTGGCAATGGGGGAGTTAACAGGGTGGAAGAGACACACAAAATGGTATAACCATCACATACACACAGGAAAGACAGCCATGAATATATGCATACAGAAACACATACACTCACACAGTTGGCAATAATAGTCAGATTTGAACCCCTACCTATCCCCTTGTATGTACTATAGTGCTATACACACATTACATACAACACAAAGATTATATGCCTGGTACATAACTTATTACCTCTTACAACAATTAATCTTGGGAATGCCTTTATGGATGGTGGGATAAACCACCCAAAATAGTGATTGTTCTCATATATTGCTCTCACAAACCTGGACAAGTGATGTAGTAACAGACTTTGAATCAGCATGATGTTTCAGACAGGTATGAAGTCTGATGCTGATATGTGTCACTATGACAACTGTCACATATTTGGTAATGATTTGTCATAAATGTCCAGTTTTAAGGGACACAGACCACATATATGTTGCAAACATCTGGATATTCTGCATACATCTGTACAGATGATTGGTATGACCTGTAGAGTGTAACATGGTGCATGTAAGGCAGATGCCATTACCAGGCTCTTTAAAGTAATGCCATGGGGACAGGGTAAACAGGCCTTAAAATAGTATAACCAACACACACAACAGCCACAGGGGATATGCTTTACACATAAACACACCCAGTACTATAGCTGACTGTATTGAGATTCAAACAACTACCTATCTACTTGTACATACTAGAGTGCTGCCTACTTACCACGTGTCATTAAGCTTACAGGGCTAATAAGTGTCCAAAGGTACTTCTACGGTAAATGACATCAGCAGCCCTTGTAAAGCAGGGCAATGAGAAGTATACTGGGTGGAACAGGCCTCAAAATGGTATAATCAACACCTACAGAGGATATGGTTCTCACCCCCCCCCCCACACACACACACATGGGATATGGCTGTCAGCCACACACACATACACAGACAGTATCACAGATGCCAGTATTGAAATTAGAACCCCTACCTATGTAGTTATTTGTACTATAGTGTTACGCAGCTATTGCACATGCCATGGAGCGTATAGGGTTTAAGAGTGTCCAAAGATACTTCTAAGGTGAATGACATCAGCAGGGCTTCTAAAGTAGGGCGATGGGAAGTGTACTGGGTGGGAAAGGCCTCAACATACTTTAACCTACAAATACACACACACACACTTACAAAACACACATTTGGCAGGACTGAGATTAGAGCCCCTGCCACTCTAGTGATTTGTACTATAGCGTTACATAGCTATCACATGCATCACAGAGCTTATAGGGCTGAACGATGTCCAAAGGTACTTCTAATGTGAAGAAGGACATCAGCAGGACATGTAAAGTAGGGCAATGGGAAGTGTACTGTGTGGGAATGGCATCAAAATTTTTTAACCTACAAACACCAAGACACACACACATACACACACACACACACACACACACACACACACACACACACACACACACACACACACACACACACACACACAGCAAAAGGTGGGTGTTGTGAGATCACAACTCCTACCTCACTACTATTAGATAATGGAGCTCAATTTCATGTTGGCACATGACACTGGTTACAACTGGTGTGCAATTGTCTGTGACAGAACATCACTCTATGCATTTCAGGGTGTCTCTGTCTATGACTCTCTCTCTCTTTCTCTCTCTGTCTCCCTCTCTCTCTCTCTCTATATATATATATATATATATATATATATATATATATATATATCACTGTCTATCTCTCTCTTCCCCATATGTCTATATGTGTGTATGCTTGAAATATATTTATATGTTGCCCATATATATGTATGTGTATCACACTTAACAGATGCAGATGTAGCACATATGGGCCACCTAGAGATAGCTGGGAGTAATCCTGTGTGATTGGTGTTGGTAGAAACAGTTAAAGTGAACATAGCTGTCTGTACGCAAAGACGTGTATGCACAATACAGTTGGATAGTCTGATGTGGGCTTAGACATGGGCTGTAATTCTCTAAGTGTAGGAGCATGCTCAGTATGACCTTCTATAGTAATAGTGAGAGTCCATTCCAGAGATAGCTGTACTCCAGTCCAGTGTTTTTTGTGCTACATCCATATATGTTAACCTGTTAGTGCAAGAACTCTGGGGATAGCCTGCCAAAATGGGGGGACACTGGCCCAAACATAGGGAGATATTTTAAATATTCTTATTATAGACTTAGAAAGTTGCTAGAGTAACAGGGTATAATTTTAGCAGACATTTTCTAACATATATGACATCTGACACTGAAATATATGTGATTACTTACTGACATAAATCCTCAGATCATCACAGTGATTTACCAGAGACATACAAGATTTATGATGAGCAGACCAAAATTATGAGACAAAGTATAGACATTCTTTCCAAATCCGGTCAGTTGACAGGTGTGGCTACAGCCGATTGGCTGATGAAGCTGCGTAAACAGTCCAGCACCTCAGTCATATACTGACCAGTGACCTTCTGGTTGTGTGGTATCCTTCTTAACTGAAAAGTCATATCCTGGTGTGGGCATAGAGTGCATTGTACTGAACAGAGATTTCCATAATATGTGTGGTATATTCTACATAGCACTGTGATTTCCTGGTATGTCAGTGGCAGAGCAGTATAGAGTAATGTGGTTTACCACTAACAGACATTTGTCTATAGGTTCATAGGTTCATAGGAAGTTACTAGGCTATTGGCCCTGAAGCACTTATAACCCTAGCAGATGAGAGTGTAGTCCATGATAAGACATGTCAGCATCCAGAGCAAAGGTATAATCACAGGACTGTATTTTTTGTTTCCCACCCAGTTAGCCAGGGTGGAGTTCACAAGGGGTATTGAGGTATTCAGTTGATGTGGACAGGGAGTGTATTCCACAGATGGAGTATGTGGGACACATCTGTCACACCAAGTCCTATTGATATCACAGACAGGTGGATGGTGCGCCTACAGGTTGCTCGAGTGGTACTTGACATGCAGATGTGCAGCAGCCCCATCAAGGCAGGGTCTGGATTGCTTTGTATGGCAGACAGAGGTCACCTCTGAGGAGTTGTATGGAAATGAGTAGAGGGACAGTGATTTTATCCTATCTGTGTAGGGGATGTGTTTAAGGGGCTGTATTCTGCTGGTGAGAAACCTCTGTGGTCTTGCCAGCTGCTGCATGTGCTTTGTGAGGTACATACCGAAGGAGGGGTTGTACACAATAAATGGCCTTATAAGGGTGGGATACATGGATCTTATGACCTCTTTGTCCCTGGATGAGATACCCATCTTTGTGTAAAGGGATGACAGTGGCTATCCTTTACTCAGCTGTGGCAAAGCCAATACTCAGGCTTTGGGTAACTAGGGTGCCTAATGGTGCTGCCTGTGTTCATATAGGATGCAGCCTGAAATCTAGTCAGGTCCCATGGAGACTGTCTTTTTGCCTTTGAGAGGGCAGTGATACCCTGTTCCCTAGTGATAAGGGGTGGGTGGGCAGGTAATGGGGATGTCCTGCTTTACTGATGGGGAGGCACAGGGGAGACGTTTCCACTGAATCTGTCAGCCAGTAGATTCGCTATATCTACAGCTTTTTTGTATGTGGTGTCTTTGACCACCAGTTCTGGACAGATCTGGGAGCTTCCTTTGAGACTGCAGACATATGTGTAGAAGGCCTTATGATTGTCTGTCTTTGATGTGGGCAATTTGGACTTAGAGTTGCCTTTAGAGGGATTTCACTAGTGCTGTTATTTGTTAGTTCAGGCTAAAGAGAGACCTCCTGGTCATGGACAGCAATGTTATCCTTTTGTTGTATAGTTCCTTTATCGCAGATGTTTCCAGACAGGTTTACTCTCCCTTGAGGAGGATGATGTTGTCCTGTCATGTATTCCTGAATCCGTGCATCTATACATATGTTGGACTTGGTAGTTTGTTTGTATTCCTATTGTCAGTACTTTGGTGCACATTGGACATTGTTGCTTGTTCCTCCAGTGAGGAAGGGGGCTGTGCAGCTGTTTATACCATCCCTCAGGTGGTTGTGATAAGTTTGGGAGAAATTTACATTTTGCCATAGCTAGAGGGTGGTCAGGGGGGATGGCGATATCAAACGTGACCGCTTTTTGCCAGATCTGGCCAGGGAGAATGATACCGTAGGGGTGCTGCAGTGGTTACTCATGTCAGTTACTACCAAGTCCAACATATGTATCACATCTTGTGGGGGCATCAAGTAGCTGTCCAAAGGATTTAGCATTGATAAGCTTGGGGAATCGCTGTGCATTTCTGTTTTGGCATAGTTGGTATTTCTAATCTATGGTTGGGTAATTAAAGTCAGCCAGGATCAGGGTAAAGGTTTGAATCTTGATAGATTTGTAGAGGGTCAGATAAGTGGGCTGGGCATCCTGAGTGAAATATGTAGGCCTGTAGCTACCTATAATTTGAATAGGGGTCCTGTCAATGGTTAACTATTTGCTGGAGTGTCTCATGTACATCAGACTGTTTGACCAGCCTGGAGGTGTGTGTCTGTTTCATATTATATTTATACTCCACCTTCCTTTGGCTTTGCTGGCCACATTTTAGGGTATGGCTGTGTGGTTAGATGAGTGACCAGGTAAGGATGAGTTGCTCTCCACAGCTGTGGGCCAGGTTTCTGTGAGAGCACAAATGTCAGCATCTTCCAGGGTTAAGAATGCTTGCAATGAGTTCATTTTCATGTTTATATTCCTAACGTTTAGCAGCATGACCTTTAATTTGCATTTTGATGCTATTTCATGTTGGTAGTGTCAACCTTATGACTTTCCCTAAAACAGCCACTATGGGGGAGGCAAGGGCCTTTGCCAGAAGCCTGAAGGCCAAGTGAGACCAATGCAGGCCATCTCTAGCAAAGCAGCGTGGTCTGTCATCATATGTTCCCAGGCTGTCAGGCATTGGATCCCCCTGGGATGACACCAGAAAGTCAGCCACTTGTTAATGTCAATCATTTTCTGTCTGTATTGAGGCATCATTCTGTGTGATGGTAGAATACTGCTTAAGCCTATGGACATACCTGCATGGGACACATATTCTGCATGCTCAACCATGTTTGTATTCCTATAGTCCAGGTAGGTATGTCTGAAGGCAATCACACCAACATGGGCTGGGACAGACTCATAACCTGTTGTGGAGAGACATCAGTGCATGTGTGATATGGCAGATGATGGCACCTTACAAACAAGTAACCATTACTGTCTCCTTATGCAGCCTGGTGAGAAGCACATCTGTGTGTCTCATAATGGAGTCTCCTATGAGTAATATGTTGGGTTTATGGTTAGGCCTTAGTGGTTGTCTGACACTACTGTGTGGACTATGTCTGGTATGTGGTTTGGAGGTTTGTGGAGTTCTCATGTGTGTTTGACTCTGTGGTGTCTTTTGTTTGGGTTTGTATTTGTTGAGGACCCCCACATATGTTGGTGTGTGCTGTGTAGTTGTGGGTGATGTTTACTAACTGCATACAGTGCAGGGAACCTACGTTACTGCACAATTTGTTCTGGTGTGCACATTCTCCATTTGTCTGGCCAGTGGTTCCCCTTCCCCTTATATGTGTATTTTGTCTTTCTGTAGTGCAGTCACAGGCTTTGTCCACAGTTGCTGCTGTTATATATGTGTATTTTTGGTGTGAGTGGGGTAGATGTCATAACATCACACACAGGATTATGGACTTCACACCTCTGAGTGTACCTGTTCATAGGATCATAGGAGATTACTAAGCTAATGGCTCTGGGGCTCCTACAAGCCTAGCTCAGAGTATATCCCCAGAAAGGAAACCACAATCAGCAGCTGTCAGCCCTGTCAATGAGGGACACAGGTGGCACTCCTGGGGCAAATGTTTGGTTGCCCATCTACTCATCAAGGTTGTGCTTGAAGAGGATCAGTAACATACTTTGTTTGATATGTATGAGGAGTGTATTCCAGACAGGTCAACCTGTGGGAGACAAACCTGTCTCTCCAGAAGGGTCACATATTAGATTTAAGACTTTTGATGGGGTACTACACGAGGAGTTAGACTTATGGATATGGACCATCAGTACTAGAGCAGGATCTGGAATTACCTTGTAGTCGAGACACAGGTCACCTCTGAACAATCTGTATGATACAGAGTATAATAATGCTGATTTGAGCCTCTCCACATAGGACAGGTGTTGGAGGCAATGGATTCTCTTTGTGAGGTATTTCTATGGCCTTTCCAGTTGGTGCAGGTGTTTGGAGAGGTGCATACCAAACAGGGCTTGTACTCAATTATTGGCCTAATGAGGGAGTACAGAGAGGTAATAACCTCCTTTTTTTGGATGCGATCCCTTTATTTATGACATGAACCAAGTAAAAGCCTTTTCTGACCACTGCTGCTACATGATGGTCAAATGTGACATTGTTGTTGACTTGTGTACCCAGGTGTCTGAACACAGGTTGTGTGCTTATGGGTTTTCCATTAATGTGGTAATCAGTAGGGCCTGTGTTTTTGATGAATGGTACGATAATACACTGTTTTGCATTTAACTTAAGGCCATGAGTTTGTCATAGTTTCATAGGTTGGTACTAGGCTATCAGCCTTAGGGCCTATACAAGCCTAGCCATAACAATTCCCTGGCTATTTCTTCCCACACTATTTACTTCCCTGGACCCCTGTCTAGCAGGGCAACTGACGTGATCCCAGGGTGAATTTCCTTTCTCCCATCCAATCGTCAAGGTTCCTTTGTCACCAGTCATTTGTTGCTGTGAGATCCTCTTGAACTATGTTAACATCATTTGGAGAGTCAATGACAGCACCCAATTACAGTTGTCCACACACTTGGTCAGCCACAGGGTATTGGTCTTTTCCTGGACCACTGAGAAGTAGATAGCAAACAATAGGGGTCTCAGGACAGATCTCTGGTGGACACCAGTAGTGACAGGTCTGCTACTAGAGGCAGTGGTACCTATTTTGACCTTGTGAGTCCTATCAGTGAGCCAGTTGGTCACCCACATGATGACATAGGGATTTATACCAAATTCTGTCAGCTTTTCGATGATGCCCAAGTGAGGAATTATGTCAAAGGCTTTGGCCAAGTCAAGTTAAGCTGTGTGTGTACTGACTTTCCCTCATCCAGTGCCTTGGTGACAATCTCAAAGAGATCAACCAGGTTCAACGGGCAAGATATGCCATTGACAAATACGATCTGGGTGGGGTCAAGTGCTTGGAGATTACCTATATTCTTGTTTATGAGGTGCATAATAATACGCTCTATGACCTTACAGATCAGACTTGTCAAGCTAATGGGGAGATAGTTTCCAAGGTCAGTAGTGGCACCACTTTTGTACAAAGGGATGATAATGGCAGTTCTCCCCTCTTCTGGAAGGAAGCCTGTACTTCAGCTATGGTTGAGTAGGGTGCTCAATGGTGAGGCTAATTCTCACTGGAGGTGTGGCAGAATACAGCCTGGGATACTATCAGACCCCATAACAGCTGTGTTGTTTGGCTTAGATAGGGACTTTAACACTTGACCTACAGAGATGTGAGGTGTGGGGCAAGTATCGTGGATGTAGAATGTGCCTTTGGGGTGGGCAGGGGGTGATGTTTGCACTGAACCTATCTGCTAGCAGGTTGGCTAAGTCAACAGGATCAGTGTAAATGGCACCATTAAGAAGTAATTCAGAACAAACCTGGGCTTAGCCGTGGAAATTTCTGACATAACTGAAAAAGGCTTTGTGGTTAGCCTTTGTTTCAGAGGCTAGATTCAATTCATAATTGGCTTCGGAGGATTTCACTAGTGATCTACTTTGCTTGTTGAGCCTAAGGCAGGAGTTTTTCCATTTGTGAATTTGCACCTTTTTACCATTAGACAACAGTTCCTTCCTTTTATTGTAAAGCCTGTTGATAGAGGATGTCCACCACATAAGTTTGTGTTTCCTTGAGAAGCAGGTTTTAGTTCTGTTGGCTATGGCTGAGGCCATGCAGTTATACAGGTACTTGTATACTGCACTGGCATACTGTTCAGCATATTTGTCTGCATCCTCTGAGGGTGGTGGTGGTGTGTAGCTACTGATACCTTCCCATAGAAGGTTGTAATCAGTTTTTGAGATTTAGAAGTCAGAAAAACAGAACCTGTTTAACAGGTTGTCCATCATTACAGCCCTACATCTGCTGTGGTCCTCAGACAGTTTGTGTTGCAATGTTATAAGGCTACATGTTGGCCATAGCTGTCAAACCACCACAGACTGACATCTGGGCAGGCCCATATATAACAGTTAGACAAGATACAGGCCCACACATGGGAATGGGGTGTTAATATTGGTCTGCCAAACGTAGACAATTGGGAGAACGGTTTGGTATTAGCTTGCTTTTCTTATGGGTATGATGTCTGCTTCTCCACTGTCTGCCATTGATGCTTTCACATTAACCTTTACTGTTTTTCAAGTAGTTTGGCAGACAAATGCAATGTTATGGCAAGCAGAACAGATATACAAGGCATACTTGTGGTCCTTCAGTGACACCCTGGCATTCCAGAGGTATGGCTGGTGCCCAGTGACTTGTTGTCAGTACTGACACAGTAAGGAGGCAGACATTTATAACCTGGCACTACAATGACTTTCAGAAACCTGCTGTCCTACTAGGCAACTGTGTAGGTTACTCCAAACTGTGTATTATCCAGATGTTTAGCCCCCTGTCCCTGAATTGTCCAACTTACCTGCAGTAATGGATATTGACTTCTGGATGGTGTGTACTACTCCCACCACAGGTGTAGCTGACATGCAACACAGTTTGCATGGACAGTCTTGAAACATTGACCCTGGCAACCACAGTACTGTACTTAGACCACTAAGCCACAACAGCCAACAATAAATGCTGCCTACCTCCTGATAGTTTCAAACATGCATACACAGTGCTCATTGACCCCTACATATTGTGGACATGCTACAAGTTAGCAAGTTGATTAGGACAGACCTGGGAATGTGTACTCTGCTGTTATTACCCTACAAATGTAAATGTTCCTGCAAGACGGGTGTGTTGGGGGAGGGGGGGGGACCTCTCACTGTACATATTTCCACAGACTGTGCAGACGTTTGCTTAACATTTTGGTTCCATTTAGCATACTATTGTGCTTGTCTTAGAGAATACTGGCATATTACTAGAGACCGAAGGTTAGACAGTTATGACAGACATTTGAGTTTCAGACTTCTTACCCTTGGGAGACTTAAGGCAACTGCAAGACCTGCTGTGATATCAGTGTGTAAGTTTGTAAGTGGTATATTTCATCATTGTCCCTATTTGTGGGCCTTTGCCACACATTTATTTCTGGCTTTGTACAGCTGACATGCTGTGAGAGGCTGAGAGGTGTGTATGAGACTCCAATGTTGACATCCATGCATGTGACCTATGACACCGCTGTTTGTTAGTCTCTCACATATATTACAGTGAGGCTTGTCACCTAGGGGACTACTGCATATTCTGGGTAATTCAGCATTTGGCAGACATTTCCTGTTGTCCCACATAGCTGTCAGTTGTCTGTTGCTATCCCTGTAGACCACCACATTCCCTTGTATACACGCAGCAATACCATAGATATGCTAGCAGAACGTAATACAGCATCAAGTTGTTGTTAAGAAGAGTGACTTATGTTGTGCCTGCATCAGTTGTGAGGACAGTGCTTGAGGGCTGACTGTGTCGGTTGCACGCAGCACACAACCTACACATGGTAAGGTACAGGTAATGTGATGTCTGTCGCATCGTTTTTACTGTGTGTGTAAGTTGGAGAGAGGTGTCAGTCCCTGAGTCCCTAGGGTGTCAGTGTATCTGCCATGTGTTGCCTCTTTACTAGGGCCAGGGCGTACTAGGCACTCCTATGTCTGCCTACAGGGAGAGGCTCAGAGGGTTCCTCCTTTGAGTCCCTCTGTGCTTGTGGGGACCTTGGCAATGGTGCGGGGCTGTGTCTCCCTTCTCTGTGATGTTCCTGCCACAGCTGTTTCCGCAGGATCATATTGTGTAGTATGGCAGATACTATGAACATGTGTGCACATGTGGCAGGAAAGTACCGCAGGGCTCCTCAGGATATGTCAAGGCAGCGAAACCATGACTTCAGCAGTCCAAATACACAATCTATGATATTTCTAGTTTGTGCATGTGCCTCATAATGGCATTCTTCAGTGTGTGTGCATGTGTGTGCATTTCTGATGGGTGTCATTATCCACGGTTCCAGTGTGTAGCCAGCATACCCCACGAGATGGCCATAGGGGATGTCCTCCCTGGCAAATGCCTGATACAGCTGTGAGGCGTGCCAGAAGAATACAAAGATCTGAAAATTATTTGTTGCTAATTTTAAGTGTAAATCCTTCATTGTGAAATGTCAAAAAGAGCAACTGAAAGACATGCTGGAAATTAATAGACATTATTTTGAATTTAAACTAGACACGGATGTAAATTATGTCAGAAAATACTTTCAAACAGCTAGAGCCAGAGGGCTCTGGAGAGAGATTTGTACATATTTTTAATCAAAGCTGGCCACCATGTGGTGCCATTAGATCAAAAACGGTTGTCATATGGGACAAAAGTAAACTACAAGCTACTTGCTTTTTCAAACTATAGCACTAAAAGAGATAAAACTTGCTATGAGAAGCTAGGAATACCAAATGAATTTAGAATGCAAAACAAAAAACTGCACATGTAGATGATCGGGACACATTGCCATAGAGCAAAAACGACCAGCCAGTGATTCCACCAATTTATTAAAAACTCAAGCACAGATCTAATGTCTCAGCTCTCCACACAAGCCTTCAAGGAGTAAAAAATTGCCATAGAGACCTACTGTATTCTATGCAGAACCATTTCAGTAATACTCTATAACTATGTTATATTATTCACAGGTGGCAGCAACATCTATTTGTTAACCAGGCAGGTTCATTGGATACACAGTCCCTTTTCACGGTTGACCTGGGAGCAGTGTCTGGCTCAAGCTTACACAGTAGGCAAATGAGGGCTGAGGGATTCAAACTCTGTACCGCAGGAACTATAGTTCACCATATTACCCTTGCATCAACTTTTGTATTTAATATAGAAAGTTTGTTGGGAGAAGGTCATATAAAACTAATGACTGATGATGAATCAGTGACTCATAGGTCAAGAAAATTACACATAGCACTCAATTAAAAATTATATTATTATAGTTCTAATTTCCTATTACACTGACACATATCAAAGTATACTCTGAGTACAAATCACAGAATAAAAATGTAAATTCAAAAATCATAGCAAAATTAAATACAGTACAGTGACAATGTAATGTAAAAAAATAAACCAATATAGGTGCAATTAAGAACAATGAACAATCAGTGCACCAGCAATATTCAGAGTTACCACGTCCAAGCCAATAGGCCCAAATTCACATCTATTGCTCCAAACATACTCCATTTATAAGGACAACATATTTGAAAAGGCTCTAAAAATAGTTCTGAGGGAGAAAATTGATGACCTACAAAGGCCAACTTCTCCAGGACACACTAAACAACTAAAAGGTGAACAGGAAAACAAAAAAGAAAAGACAATGGAGAGATTATGTGCCCTTAGGAAGCAACTAGAGCCAAGTAAATAAGAAAGCAGTACGGTCTCTATTATGAAGAAAGACAATCAGTTTGTTTGTTTGTTTATTTATTTATTTGTATACATTAACAGAGATAGAACCCTGATCCCCTTGGAGCTTTATCAGATTCAGCTGGTCAAACTCAAAAAACATATACTCTCTTAATAACACAATATACTGCAAATTATACAGTACAATAGTGGATAACAACATAACATATATGAAATTAAGTACCAACCCAGTAAAATGTAATATGAAATGTCTGAAGCATATGTACCATGGAAACAACATACTACATATATACATATATAATGCATTCCATGTTATATTAGGTATCCAACTGAAAAAACAAAAACAGCAGTCAGTGTCAGACAACTTAGACATGAAAAAATCATTCAACACTATTTAGGTTATATACCTGGAAGAGTAGCAGAAGTGAATAAAAAAACTTCACCATTTAAACTTTTTAAAGGGAAAATGTTAGAATTTCTGGAAGAGTTTGCAGTTTACATCTGCATGATTACTGTATTTGGCTAATCTTTGCACAGAGAAAGTATTTTGTTAATACAGTATATTCTTGTCAAGGTAAAATCATGTCAGATCATGATAAGGATGGAAAGGAACGTAGAAAAGGAGGCGCTAAAAGCCATCTGAAGTTTTTGTGAAATAATTTCTAAGGCATTACAACTCCTGCTAGTCACAGTTTGGGTTGATAAAGTGGTTTGAAGTATATTTCAGGCCTAATTTATTATTAGGTGACTCAGGCCATAATGAATTTGTTTTTGAAAAATGTGACCTGTGATGCTATTACATATATTGACTATGCCAACAGGAAATTGTTACAGCTTTGACTGCAGTGTATGTAGATGTAGATAAGGAAGACATGGGGTATGTTATGCTGGATGCATTTTGCCTTTAACAGTTTTCTGCAAATGCATTTTTTAAGTTTGTTTTGAAAAGTATGTGTCTCACTTCTTTTCATGGAGGAAGTGATTAACTTGTTCAAGCCGAGAGTGGTGATTGTATCATGTCCTACTTTATGCTTGCACAAGTTGTGTAAGCTTCATATTTTCATTAAATGTACTTTAACTGCAATACTGAATTTGTGGCATTAAGTGATGTTGTCAAGCAGCTAAAATATGAAAAAAATATTTATGTTAAACTAGTAAGGTAAAACCGGTTTTATTTGTTTCATTTAAATTATTTTTTCCACATGTATATGTAACTGTGACTGAGATCTTCATGCAATTCCTGTCCAGCTTGTCAACAGTCAGGGATTTGACACCACATTAACTAATTGCTAGAAGATGTATACATGTTAAAAGAAAGCATTATCCATTACTTGTAGCTGAAAAAATTAACAGTCCCAAGGATGGCAAATGCTTTTTTTCCCTCGGTGCTACATGCAAACCAGAGGTTTTGGCAAAAAGCTAAATGAACGAAGATCCAAATTATCTGCATTTAATGCCACCTGAAGGCATAGATTCCTTATACTGCTGAATGGTATATTCCATCAACACCTGAGGTGTTACAAAGAGCTGCTGCATAAGACAAGTATCTGAAGGCTTGGAATTGTTGTAAATATAATGAATAAAGCATGGTATAAGGATAGCTTGACAAGTGAGTGATGTATCTGATGAACAGATTAAGACAACGCAAATTAAAGTTAATTAAACATCCCTTGAAGGGGTGTAAGGCAGTAAGATTTTCTTTAGTGGGAAACATTTATCTGTGTAGTAAATAAGTTTATATGCAGACACTAATTATGAATGTTTATATTGTAAGTATATTGGTGAATACAGCAAGTAGTTTCTGTATCCATGCCTTATTTTTTTTTGTTTTGTTTTTATATAAAAGGGTTGCCTTGTGTGTATGAAATTACAGTATCCAGCAAATATTTGATTGATACCTAGGCATTATTATTTAATTAATGTTATCAGTACATTACAGCTCTCCTGACAGTATGTTTTTGCATCTCTTTCATAATAATAAGCAGACCAACAATGTACTTCTAACACAGAGAAAAAGAAAAAAAAACAAAATAAGTGCAAATTTTAAGAAAGACTCAAAACAAGTGTTTGCTGCAGACAGTTAAATTTACCTATATTTCTCACAACTCTGTGTTACTTCAAAGGTTGTTCTCCTCTGGGGTTAAAACGTTCTCTTTATGTTCCCTTTCCTCCTAGACTGACTAGCAACAAACTTAGAAGAATGCATATGTTCAAAGAAAGTATACTCCATGATGAAATGACATGTGATGTTAATGCTGCCCACAAAGCTATATGACCTCAAAGTATTAGTTTTCCTTATATTACATGTTTTGTT
The DNA here is from genome assembly GCF_019279795.1 of Protopterus annectens. Taxonomy (NCBI): domain Eukaryota; kingdom Metazoa; phylum Chordata; order Ceratodontiformes; family Protopteridae; genus Protopterus; species Protopterus annectens. Next base: position 835,062,895 of record NC_056732.1, read on the forward strand.
GATGAGAGAAAGAGTTTATCTTCTGTTAGCTGAATGCCATTTTGAACAGTTTAATTTGAAAGCTTCTTAGTGCTGTTCTTGTCAGTGCAGAGAATAAAACAGCTAATAATCCTGAAAATGAACCTTGTTAATGACATGTTTCAAAGAATAAACACTGTTGTATATAAAGGGAGTGACAGTGCAATGTTATTTTATTTTATTTTATGAAATATACTACAGTCCACAGAACAGAGTGGAGTAGTGGCTATCACAGGACAGAACCCATAACATCATCACAAGAGGATTCAAATGTAGAACATCAGAAAAACAACTGCTCATTGCTTTCAAATTCACAGTGAACGCAACACCAAGTAACCGTTCTTGTACAAGAACAGTTAATTGGTGTTGTGTTCTAAGTGGTTCTCTTGGAGTCTGATTGAGACGCTACCCCAAGAGCTTCCTCCAGTTCACAACGTGGAGAGATGGCTCAAGTTCAGGTGGAGCTAGCTGAATTGAGGGGTGAAGTGAGCAGACTTTCCCTTTTACTTTCAAAATTTGGTAATCATGTTGCCAGTCCCGGCAACTGTAACTGTGATTCTAATAATGTCCATTCAGCTACAGTATCTCCAGTAGCCCATAGGAATAGTGGTTCTCAATCCAGGGCACTTTGAGTACGTAACAATAGTATGGACAACAATAGTGATATTCAGAACTTCACTTTACATTCTCCTGTCATCCCCAATGGACAGGGAACAGCTATTGGTTTAGTTAAACCTATCGATTTACCAGCTACACACCACACTATTGACCAGTGGAACAGTAGTAAATTAGATATATCGGACTTCACTTTCGACTGGTCCTTCGGAGACTTAAACGAAGAAGCTAAGCATGTGGGAACTAAACCTAAGAGAATCATGTCTCAAAAGACTTATGGATACCTTGACCAAGAGGCACGTATAGGTAAAGGTTCTGGGACTGTATCTTATGTTCATCATTTAAGTGATAAGATGGATGAAAATTCGCATCACCTTTTAAAAATCTTTTTGGACAGTAATTATTTATTTGGTAATAACGACATAGATCATGAGAATGGTAGACCTTCGGTTCCAAAAGGTACACTCAAGGACAATATTTATACCCTGGGTAAGAAATTAAACCACATTAATAATATTAAACTGGACAATGCATATTTGACTAAATGTTTGGACAATAACATAGTCCCTATGGGACTTAGATTTTTTTAAGTATCCTATGGGGATAGAAATTACTAACACTATTACTAAGCAATTCAATTAATTTTTTGACCAATGTGGTTTCAAATATATGCATATGTTAATTAAGCTTAACGATGAAAAACTGGTTAAACTTATGCAAGAAGTGGAAGAGCTGAATGAGATTATCAAAAATGACTTATTATTCTCACAATGGGAAAAACTTTGTCAAGCAATTTTACATAGCTGATAATGCTATCAAAAAAGCACATATTCGGAAAAATAAAAAACTTAGTAGAGATATGGATCAATATAGTGAGGGTAGAGCTTATTTCTGGGATAAATATATAGGTCACAATAGTCATTCTACGAACACACCATATGAGATGCCTGACAATGGTAAATCACAAGATGTATATTACAGAGACAACTCACCTTATTTTCATCAAGCGAACAACAGAGGAAGACATAGAAATTGGAAATGGGGAGGGAAATTGGAGAAGGCAAAAACATCAGGAGAATCAGGGATACCAACAGTATATAATGGACAAAAGATAACAACTAATGGTAGAAAAGAGTCATTAACATCAGATAATGCTACGGTCAATAATGCAAATGAGAACATTAAGAATTAAGGTGTGGTGTACAGCTATAAAAATTTTAATATTTATAACTATACGGAGTACCCACTCAATACTATTCACTTTGATCTACTTTCTAAAGGGATGAAATACATTCCTTCATCCAAATTTAGATTTGTGGATTGTATTAGTGAGGTTAAAAGATATATCAGGAAGCTTAATTTAAGCATTGTATATAAAGATTTTTTAGAACATACTAAAAATACTAATAAGGATAATATGCCCAAAGGTTTGAAAAAGAAGAGCCTTTTTGTGCCCCCTATGCATCACATCATTTCTATTTATGACAAGTCTGTTACACAACAATTATACAAGTTACAACACCATATAAGTGGGATAAGGACTAATCACAATCTTACTGTAAAAGAATATAGTGTCCTTCAGGAATTGAGAAATAATAGAAATATTAGGGTTATGAAACCCGATAAAGGGGGTGGCATAGTTATATTTGATAGTACAGCATACTCTTCTAGACTATATGACAGATTGCATATGTCAGGAAATTATGAGGTTGTATTCTTCAACGAAATAAATATTGCTTATAGGAGGATTGACCTACACCTGGAGGAATTCTTGATTGACATTAGGGTAATGATGGACACATATAATTACATCAAAGTTGAGTATCCCAAGTTAGCATCTATTGTCGGGATTCCCAAAGTCCATAAAGAAATTGTGGACCCCCCATTCAGGCCAATCATTTCAGGTAGTAAGTCAAAAACTTTCCCCTTGGGTTGTGTTATTGACGTCTATCTTAAACATATATACAGTAAAATTCCCCATATGGTTAAAGATTCCTGGGAATTTTTGAAAAACTACCCTATTCATTTATGGAAGGATGATTTGTTATTTGTTAGCATAGACGTCATAGATTTATTTTCATGTATCCCCAAAAAAGAGGGACTAGAAGCGTTTGCTAATAGTATACATAAATATGCAGACATTGAATGGGATAAAGCTTGCCTATTATTAGATATGATGTCACTGGTATTAGAACATAATTATATTCAATATGAGGGCGAATTTTTCAGGCAAATCAGAGCTATCAGAGCTGCATGTGGTCTGATATACGCCAATCTGGTTATGCTTGACTGGGAGGAAATAAAAGTGTTCAGCAGTGAATTTATGAAATAGATCAAATACTACTCTCGTTATCTAGATGATATTTATATACTACGGGAAGGTAGTACAGCAGTATTAGGAACATTTTTAGATCATCTTAATCTTAAATTCACTTCATGTAGTAACTACCATGGTGTTCCATACCTTGACACAATTGTTTCTAGAGGAGAAATGGGATTTAAATCAAGAATTTATAGAAAAATACATTTTCTAACAGTTATTTAGAATTTACCAGCAATCACCCAAGGAATAAATTTACTAATATTTATAAAGGGCATATGTGCTATTAGAATGACTTCCGAATATGATGACATGTTAGAGGAAGTCACTTTTATTACAGCTATGTTTAAGGAAAGGGGATATGAGGCTAGGATGATGTTTAGAGTTAGTCAAACAGTAATTAAAGAATGGGGAGGTAGATACAAACCCCATATCCGGGCTCAATTCTGAGTATGTGGTAAATACTGACAAAATTGACCACACCTCTAATGACATCATCTCTTATGGTAGGAGGTGTGTCTTGGAATATGGTCCATATATAGGTAAGGTAAAGAAAATTTTGACAGACCATTGGAATATTATTCAAACTGACAATGAATTAATGAGAATTTTAGGGACTGGACCACAGTTTGTGTTTAAGATGGGATACAAAATAAAAAACTACCTAGAGAGAGGCAATTGGAATAAAATTTCCCATAATACACATACCAAAAAATGTGGCAATTGTAAACAATGTTATACAATTTTGCAGGAAAATAGTATAGTGTAAGAGAATATAAATAGAACAATGGTTAGATTTAAACAGGGAAATTGCAACACCAAAATGATTATCTATCTTGCAAAATGCATGGTCTGTTCTGGTTTTTATATAGGAAAAACAGAAAGGAAATTCAACAAGCGCATTTATGCACATTTATATAGTATTAAAACAAAGGATGAGAACAATGCTTTGTACAGACACATCAAGAAATGTGCGGAAGGGCATCATTTTGGTTTTGCTATTATAGATAGTGTTTTATTTGACTCTGGGGGGGGGATTACAAAGGATGGTTATCATACAAAGAATATTGGTGGCAAATATTCTTAGACTCTTCCAGTCCACCTGGACTGAATGATTTTATTTCGAGCAAACCTTTGTTAGCCATAGCATGAATGATATGAATGCATACCTACTATGTGAGGGTCATTATAGTTTAGTTGGGTATATGCATGATAGACTAGTTCATATTTGCATATTTTTCTTAGTTTTATCACTTCTATTTAATTTTATATATACATGACCATCACATATATATACACTACTCGAGTTGACTCTATATGGGTAGTGGTCACCCGATGAGGTTGCAGCAATTTGTGGATTGCAAACTTTATGTATCGGCTACTTGTGGTTTTGGGATACATCTACAACTTACAATAGTAGTAGTGTTTTAATATGGGTAGTTTAACATTTAGATGCAATATGCGATTATTGGCCATTTTAACTATTTTAGTTTTCTTAGTAGCTTGCCAACCTAGGCAAGACATATATATATAAAATGTTTTATATATAAAAAACAAAAAACTTTTTATAATGTAATGTTTTAAACGTGTTGTAGTTTCATCTAGCGCTTTTGGTGCTAAAAAGTTTATTTAAATGTTGTAGGGTCCTGTTTGTATTGTTCTGATGAAGCTTGCTGTTGAGCAAGTGAAAGCGCTTAACCATTGGATTTGTTTGAACATTTGTTTATTAAAACCTTCTGTTTTTATGTGGACTTCAGCTGTAATCATTTTACATCCTATTTTTGGTTGGAACTGCTGATTTCAAGGAGTTGGCGTCTCAAGACACAGAGACAGTAAGCGTTCTTCCATTTTTGTTGTAAATTCACAGTGAAAGTGTATGAGACAAATAGGTTTATAATAAGGCTGGATTATAGCCAGTGTATTATGTGCATAATGCACAGTTCTAAGAAATGTGCCTCAAGATTAAAGCTTGAGAGGTGACTCTTAGCATCCAAGTAAGGATTACAAATGGTTATAATTGGAGACATGATCATAATTTTGTGTAGTACATAGAGCTTTACGTGTTCAATGTACTACCAGTTAGAGAAGAAAAAGTGTAGGATAGTGAAATGTTTTACCATATTTCAAAGCTTTTAAAAGATGGCAAAATACCTTGAGGCTGTTAAAAAGACAACAGACAGAAACAAAGTGTCTCCCCGAAGAATGAAGAGTTTTGAAAGGTACTGGACACTTTGTTCTACCACTTGATTTATTTTTAAGTGTGACAGAGAGATGTTCTAACAGCTTGTAAAAACTGTTTACCTTCTGCAACTATTCTTTGCCAACCAACAAAGTCCTTGGCATCAGACCCAATCTTAACAGCACTTAGGGGTGCTCAACAAAATTTTAAGTACTCCTAATAGCTGCCAAGATTGGTTCTTGAGCTAGGAAAGTACTTAACAAGTTTATATTTTTCTAACAACAGAGTGTAATCTCAGCACACCATACATTACATAATCTTTTGATGCTTAATGTACTGAATTGACATCCTTTACTGCTAGCACTGGTATCATACAGACAACTTACCAGTTTAGTCTCTTACTCCAATCTGCATTTTACCAACTATACCCTGTTCCAATGATTGTGAATGTGCTGTTTAATATTTTACCCAAAACAGAACCTAAGTACTCTTCCTGCAACATATTTCTGATGTATTTAACTGTGACTGGTTTCAGAAAAAAATATACATTTCTGTCATCTTCTGTATTATTTACAAATGGTGCTAACCTGGTTGTGTTGGCTAACTAGGCTGCTATTACTGTACAATGTGTTTGGTAGCTGAATAAGCTGAAAGCAGCTGGCAGTAAGTGTATAACTTATAACATTATTGAGGTCCATTATGTCAAAATGAGCAAAAGGTAATCATGTTTCTAACTGGCATTATGCTGCACGTGACTGTTTCAATGTGTGTCTGGAAGATTGTCTGGATATAAACCAGTATTTTTGTATGTTTCATCTTTAATAAATAGCGTGCTAAGTCATGCTCAGAACAAAATGTGCAGATTAAAAAAATGTAATGCAACAGCTCCAGCTGGATTCTCTGTTCTTTAAAACACAGTGTTTCATGTTAAAACATAATACACAGTGCACAATGTACAATGACAGTCAACATGACTGTATTAGTGTCAAAAGCTGGCAGATTATGTAAGTAGAACTCATTCATTTAGCCATATCCAGTTCTTAGCCCTTAAGTGGTCTGACTGTAAAACCAAAAGAGAGAGAGAGAAAGAATAAAAGGCCAAAAGTCTCTTATTTGATGTGCGTGATACCCAAGGGGAGACCCTGGGAAAACAAACACACATATGTACAAAGATATTTCCAAGCTTTCTTATCAATATGTCATAAAACATATGATCTTTTATCCAAAAATAAAAAAAATCTTTTAAAACAATTGCCCTGAATGCACAATGAGACTCATAGGTGTATTGGGCAATCAGTGTGTACGCCATTATAAGTTTAGCCAAAAACCTATATAAATATCTCTAAAAAACTCTCAGGCCACTAAGATACCCTTGACTTATTATAGATATGTTTCAATCTGTTATTAGGATTTTCTCTATAACATAACTTGGAAGTCCTCTTATGGTCTCATAGGTTCATAGTTAGGTACTAGGCTATTGGCCCTAGGGCCTATATAAGCCTAGCCAAAAAGGTACCCTGGCTTTCGCCACCCAAGAAAATAATTTTCCTGTGCCCCTGTCAAGCAGAGCAACATAAGTGATCCCCAGGGTGAATTTCCTATTTCCCATCCAATCATCAAGATTTTTCTTGAAGAGTGCTAATAAGGAACTCTGTTTGTCATAGATAGGTAGTCTGTTCCAGCGTATGGGAAGTCTCTGGTACAGGAATCTATCCCTCCAGCATGCTCCGTTTATTGTGGTGACAAGGTTTAGGTCCCTAGAGTGTGTAGCTCGGAGGGTTTGGGATTACTTTAAGTGCAGCATGTCCAACAGCTCTGGGTTTGACATAGCTTTGTATGTTAGGCAGAGATCGCCTCTGAGTAGGTGATATGCGACGAAGTAAAGCTGGAGTTTTTTGAGAAGGTCTGCGTAGGGCATCTGTTTGAGGCTAGTAATCCTCTTTGTGAGGTATTTCTGTGGCCTTTCCAGTTGTTGTAGATGTCTTGTGAGGTACATACCAAAAGGGGCGTTGTACTCTATAATGGGTCTAATGAGTGATGAGTAGAGGGGAACAATGACCTCTTTTTTTCCGGATGAGAAACCTTTTGTGATGAGGTGTGCCATGTAGAAGGATTTCCTGACCACTGTGGTGATGTGATTATTAAAGGAGAGACTACTCTCCACCTGTGTCCCAAGGTCTCTTATCATGCTTTCAATGTTAAGTAGACTACCGCCTATGTGGTAGTTCATGGGTACAGAGTTTTTACCAAAGGCGATGACAATGCACTTTTTGGCACTGAGCTTGAGGCCATGGCTTTGACACCAGGCATCTGTCTCAGTAAGGCACTTTTGTAGAATGTCCACATCATTAGGAGTTTCAATTATGGCTCCTATTTTGCAGTCATCTGCGAACTTTGTTAGCCAAAGACCTTCTCTGTTAGCCTGTACTTCAGAGAAGTAGATACCAAACAGGAGAGGACCCAGGACTGAACCCTGTGGTACTCCACTTGTCACTGGTCTGAAGTCTGATTTGGAGTCTGCTACTTTCACAGTGTGGGTTCGTCAGTAAGCCAGTTGGCAACCCATCTTGTGACATAGGGATTTATACCTAGTTTAGTGAGTTTATCTATAATTCCAGAGTGGGGGATGTTGTCGAACACCTTAGCGAGATCAAGATAGGCTGTGTGAACCACCTTACCCTCATCTATGGCTGTGATGACTGCTTCAAAGAAGTCTATCAGGTTTAGGAGACATGATTTGCCTTTTACAAACCCGAACTGTGTGGGGTCCAGAGTTTGGAGATCTCCAATGTCTTTGTTTATGAGTTCCATGATGATACATTCCATGGCCTTGCAGACCAGGCTTGTCAGGCTAATGGGGCAGCAGTTCCCAGGGTCTGTCATGGCTCCCCTTTTGTGGAGTGGGATAACCGTCGCAGTGCACCATTCAATGGGCACAAAGCCTGAGGTGAGGCTATGACTGAACATGGTACTTAGGTGGGGTGCCAGTTCATTCTGTAATTCATGTAGAAGGCAGCCTGGGATGTTGTCAGGTCCCATGGATGCTGTGTTCTTGGCTTTGGAGAGTGAGGTTGTTACTTGTGCAGCCGTGATTACAGGAACTTTGCATTCTTCTGGTATCGAGATTAATCTGGATTATGAAAAAAACAAATATATATATAACTTTGGAGGACCTAGTTAGTTACAACAGGACAAAAGCCACACAGTTGATGCATAAAGGACCTGACTAGAGGGTCACTGACAAAAGTGAAAAGAGCATTTATTTCACCTGAAAAAAATAATTCAGCACGCTGACTCTTAAATGTACAAAAACACACATCTTAATTAATTTCACAAATAGCCGACATTCATCTAATTATAAACATATTTCTCTCTTTTTTCCTCATCAGAATAGAATAAATGGGCCCTAAGGTTCATAAATATATCACACAGGTGTGTATGCAGCTCCATGCACTACCTTAAATCACTATCATGCCAGTGACGTGATTCATAAGCATGGAGTACACAAAAGGCAAGAAGAGATACATGTTTTGTGAATTGTGTGCAGGTACTTGAAGTGCACCTGTGAGTACTGTACTCACCTACATCATACATGTATCTGTTGGACTATGACTCACTAAGAGCACTTATAGAAAAATTACCAAAAGTACTGAGTTCCTTTCTACCTTGCATACCTCACTAAAAAAACAATATAGGCAACTGTGGATTCTACACACTAATGTCCAGTTTGTATTATTATAAAATTTATAAGCAATGCATCCCATGGCTTCTGTCATAAGATACTTTCTTAACACTTCAGTTGCTTGTCAAATATATGCATCACAGAAAGAAAGCAAAGCAGTAAGCAAATCCTTGGGGTACAAAAGTAGATATCATACAACTGGTGTTTTCACTGTTTTTCCCCTAATAGGAAGCATTGGTATCAGCTGCTTCTTCCCTTGCAAACATTATCAGTTTCCTGGATGTGTGGTATCTTTAATAAAAAATACGAATAAAATGACAAGCTAAACACCTTCAAAGAATACTTTATCGGGTCAGAATAGAATCATTCTCAATCAATTTAGTTTAAGGGAGTTTTTATTTTATTTATTTTATTTTACATTTGTTAACCGGGGGTGTCTAACTGAGCCAAAAAGGCCCTTTTTCAGCACAGGCCCGGGGAGAAAAGATCCACATTGAAAAATAACAGATACATTTAGTTATTTAGACATGATCAGTATACACACAAATTACAAAATACATATTTTTACAGTGGTATGCAACACATCAACAATTGACAGTGGGGAGAACAATCAAAAAATATTAATTTAAAAATAAAGGTAATTAATAGATTTGTGGTGTACAGCTGAAATTTGGAACATAGGGAGAATACATGCATAGTACACAGGTACAGTACATACACTGTAGATTAGCCAGTGTTTGTGAGTAAGACTGAAAACTATTATCGAGTACTCTAGGTTTAGTATGTGTACCTTATCAGCTTTCACTAGCCTGGGGAGCAATCATGGCACTGCCAATTTTGCTTGAGATGTTGCCTGATGAGGTCTTTAAAGGAGGCTTTGGATGATGTGTTTTGAATGCTAGTGGGGACAGATTTCCATTTTTTAGCCACTGAACTACTATATAGTGCATCTCCAAAGCTATTGTAGCTGTTGGTGACTTCTAGTAGTAGTTTGCTTCATGATCTAAGAGATCTTTTGGCTGAGTGATGTACTAGGTTTTTGAGGGCAGGACACTTATTGGGGAGGTAATAGATTGAATGACAGAGGCAGAGCTGATTGCAGGTTAGGAGGTTGGGCAGTTCAAGCCAGTGGAGCTGTCTCATAACAGTACAGTGATGAGTTCTATATGAGCAATTTGCAGCAAAGCGGGCAATTCTGTTATAGGAGGCTTCCATTTTGCTTAGTTCAGTTTTGTTGAGATTAGTCAGAATGTGAAATGCATAGAGTAGGGTGGACAGAAGTTGGGAGTGAGCAATGGCTGATCTTGTGTTGTTGGTAAAAAATGGTTTGATACGGTAGAGTGATCCCAGTTTGGCATGTACTTTTTTAATAGTTAAGCTGAGGTGACTATCAAATTTTAGGTGGGAGTCTATGGTTATTCCCAAAAGATTAGCCTCTGCCACTGGAGTGATTGGAGTAGCATTTGTGGAGTAGATAGTGAATTGACTGTTATCAGTGTTTTTGTTAGAACTGGTTATAATCATAAGCTGAGGTTTCTTTGGATTGAGGATAAGTTGGCTTTAGTAAGGTAGTCTTCAACGTCAGAGAATGCTAGTTGAGTTGTTTGCAGGAGGGTGGGAGTGTTTTGTGCTGCACAGATTAAGGTAGTGTCATCTGCATACTGAATGATAGATGCATGCTGCGTGGAAGTATGGAGGTCATTTGTGAAGATTGTGAATAGTAGTGGTCCTAAGATAGAACCCTGTGGGACTTGTATAATTATGGGCAGCTGAGGAGAGAGAGAATTTTCCCATACTTTTCCACAGAGAGGATATCTATTTTTCCTCATGAAAATGAAAACACAAGACCTCAATCGATGTTTTTAAACACTTCAACAATGAGGCCATCATGGCCTGTTTCGTTTCCTCTCTTTAAACTGATATAAGCCCAGATCAGTTCTTTCCTTTTTTTATCAAGGTCAGAAAGTGCTATCAAAGCACAGGCACTAAAAGTCACATTATCTGTAAATCTCATATAAATATTAACAACATGTGTTCAGATTTACTTACTGTTACTGTTGTAGAGGGGGACTGAAGGCTAGTAATAGTATGTCTAGCCACATTAGTTTGACATCTAAAAGCTAAGGAAGATAATATTTTATAGTTCCGTAGTAGAGATTATGGTTCTATAGATATTTATTTATTTATTTATTTATTTTATTTTATTTTACATTTGTTGACCGGGCTAGTCCAGCTGGATAATTTCCATTTTCAGTGGAGGCCCGGGGAGAAAAGCTCCACAATTAAAACAAGGTTAAACATTTAAGCAACAATGCATACATTTTAGTGTAGTAGAAAATACAGCGAAAAAAAAACAGGTAAAAAACAAATAGCCTAAGCTATATATTCATATTTTTTTTTTTTTTTTTTAGAACAGTACAGTAATTTAGTCATTTGAAATAGCAGGGAAAGATAGTGATTTTTACGTTTTCTTGTTTTGTAGTGTGAGTTTGCAACTTGATTTTGCTGACGGTTTCAGGATGCAGTGATATGAAGTTAGACAATAACCATCTGGAACTCATGGAGGCAAAGAGTTATGAAAAACAAGGATTTATTAGAAAAGATAAAATTAAAAGAAGCATCTTCCAGTTTTAGAAAAATCTTACTAAGACAATATAGATTCCACGTTGAATGCAGTTGCCAAAAGTTAATATAGCCAACCATAAAGCATGCTTCTATCATGTAATATAATTAAAGGTAATAATTGTGATTGATGCTCTGGCAGGATCATTGTACATGAACCATTCATTTAAATGGCCAGTTCTGCCTGTCTGAATCTATAAAGGGACTGTGTGGCTCATTGAACAGTGCTGTTTAACAAATATACATACAAAAACACACTAGTTGTACAAACCCTGATACTATATGTTCCTCCCAATACCTGGAATCTGAATACAACCAGATGTAGTGTCAACTATCGCTTATCATTGCCACCTTCTGCAACAGGCTACTGTAAATGATGGAGACATTTCTTCTTAGCTGTCAAATCTACATGTTGTTAAAAATGGGACAGTGCCCCCACCAAAAAATACAAATCAAGAATTTTAACCACCCACTTAGAGACAGCCAAGATAACAGCATTACCCTCATAACACCTTATTTTAAAACCTCCGAATGAAAAAAAAAAATCTATCTGCAGGCAGCAACACATACATCAATTATTTAGAAACAAACTAAAAGAACACTGTTTAAGGACACCGAATGCTCATGTTTTTGTGACAATGGTTAATCCTTGCAGCTGTAGTCACATCTGTCTTGTAAAGAAATACTTCATCAGATGACCACTGCTTGAATGACTACCTTAACTGTTTACACTGTATATAGTATCATTTGCATTTGTAAATAACATACAAATGTAATGTCTTTACATTGTTACTGCATGATGTAACTCTTGTGTATGCCCATTTACTGTGATCAGCTGGACTACATATCCTCTATGTTCAAGCTCACAGCTACTTATCAACCCCACTAAGACCAAAACTATGCCCATCAATATGAAAAATATCCTTTTTTTTAACTCAGCAGAACATTTTCTAAACACCTGACTCTTTAACTGTGTTTGACCTACGCAACCATTCCACTGAGATAGACTCCAGCTTCAAATACCTAGGACTATGGCTTGATCAGTCATTAAACTTCCATTTCCACATAGAAAATATGAGAGCCAAAATAAACTCCCTCTCTTTCTGTACCAAAACATCTCCCCTTTTCTATCCCGGCCAGCCAGAGGAGCCATTGGCAAAGGACTTCTTTCTCTTGAATATGGGCTACCAATAGTTGCATCTTCTTCCAAGAAAATATTGCTGTACTCAGACTATCTCTAACAGCATCTGCCAAGTCATTACAATCTCTGTGAACATCACTATCACCATAGCAAAAGTCAAATGGCTACCCATGAAACAAAGATCTAACCTACTTTTAGGATCTAGACTCTACAAACTACTCCAGCTCCACAAATGTACTCCCCTTGTAGCTAGACTTAATGGAAAAACCACCTGATACAACCTGAGACACTACTTACAAGCAACATCAACTCTCATTACCCCTAGAATCAAACTCAACAGCACTGTACATGCTTTTTCCCCTCAGGTGCCTACTCTTTGGCAAGTTCTCCCCATCAACATTAAGATAATCAACACTTATTCCATATTCAGAATGCAACTCAAACAGCACTTCTTCATCCATGCTAAATGCTGCTGCTTCAACATAGGACACATCACCTAACCTGTCTCCTTTCTGAGTCTCTTTTACTCTCCCATGATTCACTGAAGATTGACCTACTTCAGAAACTAATGTATATACCATACATTACACTCTACTTGACTGTACATAGCACTGTGCTTGTTCGCTAGAATGTATGCACACAGTTTTTGTCCTGTGTAGTCTGAACAACTCTGTTGTTCCTTACATTTCTCTATTTTTTGTTTGTGAAAGAGCTGAGCCTGAAATTGGTCAGTATTGATCAGTATGTTATCCCGGTAAACAAATATAAATAAATCAGTCCCTGCACATAGACACACAATATGGACTTTCACCCATACTGGTCTTCTGCAGCAGGACATAACCAACCCATGGCAGGTGGAAACAACTTCAACTGGTCAAGCCCATCATTTTGTAGCTATTTTTTAACACCAGTAATTCAGATAATAAGCACTGTGTTAGTTTTCAATCTCCTCACCAGAAATTGTATAGAAACACCCAAGCCTGACTTTTAGTGCTCTACTACTGCTATCCTAGTTCAAAACAGTATAAGCAACCAATGGATAATAACCATAGACCATTTAGTATAATAATAAAGTTGTTATACAATTAGCTTAATAAACATTTTTCCAAAGTTGTTTGAAAGACTAGTAACTGTCCTTCAGTCATTGTAAACTACTTATTCATATGTCCGTGACTTACTCCAACTTTAGTTTCACAAAACAGGCCACTCTTCACTGACTGTTAGTCCATTTGAATAAGTTATTCAAACATTTGGTCTGTCTATACATCTGTCTACATTGATATTGCAAAGGTGAGTGATACTGTGCTTTGTTCTCAAATTATTTCTAATTTTTTGAAGGAAGAGGGTAGGAAATCATAGAAAATAGCATCCCTGCACCATGCGGTACTGTGTCATTTTGTGATTTGTCATTGTACATATGGCCATGAAGGCAGCATTTCTTCAATGGGGAATTTGAATGATTATGAGTTAGTCAACTTACCAATATTCTACTGTTCAGCTGAGTGTCCTACCAGCATGTGCTTCAAAGTAGCACAAGTACTACCAGACAGCCTCCAGATATGACCCCCCCCCCACACACACAGACTGCAGATTCTCACACAATCATACATGTGCACACAAATGCATACAAAGACATATATACACACATGCAAATAGCACAGACATGCACCCACACTCATGTGCTCACACACACACACACACACACACACACACACACACACACACACACACACACACACACACACACACACACACACAATTTTCATATAGTATCTAACACGGCTGCCTTTTCAACAGACTGTGTCTCTGTTGTACCTTGCCACCCTGTGCAACATCCTATACCATACATATTCAGACAAATCATCTGCACAGCCACTGTGACCCTATTGCACAATCACTCAGTGACATACATATTCATGCATGCATACACACAGATATACAGACAGATACATATCCACTGTCTGCCAACTCTGTGCCCATGATTCCTGCATGTATGTAGTTCACAGATAATGTCAGGCAGTGGTCATCCACACATACATACACATTTTCACTGACACTAAGCATTCATCTGTAAGACAAACTCCACTCATGCAACCTGCACGCAAGGCCTTAACCTGGTCTGTGACATTAATAGAACTTGTTGGCAGGATAGATTTGTGTCCCAAAGTCTCCCCTGTCTGTGGAATAGACTCCCTCTCCATGTCAAGCAGAGTACCTCCCTAGCCCTCTTTAAGTGGAACCTGGACGACTGGATGGGAAACAGAAAATATACCCCTGAGATCTCCCCCGTGTCCCTGCTGGACAGGGGAAACAGATGCTGACTTTGAGGGGAACATGGGCAAAATTCTTGGCTAGGCTTATAAGGGCCTTCTGACCAATAGCCTAGTATCATCCTATGAACATATGAACCTATGCACAGACACTTCCAGACCCACTAACACACTGTATGTTTGCACACACACAAACACTCTCATCTACAATTTTACTATTAATTACCTGTCTCAGCCACCTGGATAGGATAAAGTTGCCCCAATTTCCCTGAACAGATCCCCAACTGAAATGTATGATACAAAGCAGCATTCACTTACTCATTTTTATACTGCTGATTAAACTAGCTTGTTTAGTACTGAATGTAGAACTTCTATACTAAATAAGTACCCCAAATGAGTTGTGCATTGGGCTACTTATGACACATCACTATTGTAGATCCTGCTCCCAAAAGTCACGTTTAAATACTGTGACAAAACTCTCACTACCCAAGAGTTTCTAGGCAACAGAAAAATCTATGAATTGGACAAGTTTGACTAGTCCACAAGCTGCATGAAGGTTACATACTAGGCAGCTTATCTATGAATTTCAGCCAGTGTGTAAACAATGACATTGTAAACTGGTTAATCAGCTGCTAAGTATGAAGATGTCATGTTATAATAACACAAGTTGCCTACTTCAATCAGACTTCAGCCTTTAGAGAAATCCTTTGTGCTTTTTAAAATGTACTTTTTTAAGTGATCAAAAAAGACCATTAGATAAAAGTATCTCTTTTCTGGGTTTAGGTCTGTTTGTGCTTATAATTTTCTGCTGAATGCAAATGAGGTCACACTAGCCATGACAGTTGTATTCCAAACTTTGCAATAAGACCTACCATAATTTTGCTACTGGAGAATCTAGCGTGGAATTGCCTTTAATCATTCTAAACATATGGTTTGATAGAATCTTAAATGGAATTGCCTTTAACCACTCTAAACGTGTGGTTTGATAACTGGGTAAACCAATGAATTTTACACTGTTTTCAGTCACTAACTCTTTTAATTTAAAAAAGTTCTATAGGTTTAAGAATCTAGGAACAATAGGTTACTAGAGTCCAGCCTTTACATGAAGTAGAAATAATTAAGAAAATAATACTTATTTGACCATATTGTAATAGATGTGTAACATTAGCATTCAGGAAGTTAACATAATTACATTTCTGCATGCAGCCATCAGAAGACCAAATATTAAATATAATAACAATATCCATTGCCAGTTAAGATGCCAAAACTACTCATTTTGAAATAATGTATATTATTTAAAAAAAAATATATTGCATTAAAACTAGAAATTTATGAACAGAGACTGCAAGCCCTCAATCCATTTTCTGTGAGGTTCTAGTTTTAAGAAAAAATGCTTATAACAAAAAAATTCTACTTCCAATTCTTGCATATCATATTACTAATGTTGTTGTTATTCCCATTGTAGGCTAACATAATAACTACACTATACTCCTTTTCATTCTTGTCAAGTTTATTCCTTTTTTCTTTTGGAAGCTCACCCCTTTTTATAATGAGACTGAATTTCATGTCTCCCATTATTCACTTCCATTACTATACTATTTACTGAAAGACTAGGATAATCATGCTCTAAAAATGTCTATTTCAATTTTTCAACTTCCACCCCATACATTCAACAAAATTAGGAATATGAAGCACAAAAATTGGAAGGGGACTTTTGGGAATTTTGCCCTTACTAATAAGTTAGGTAGTAACCCTTGTATTATATATAAAAAGAGAAGGAGTTTGAAAAACATATTAGAAAGTGAGATTCACAATAAAGAATTGTATGGGATGAGTAAGTGCAGAGCTTGTGCTCAATGCAGATATAGATATTAGAAGAAAAATATATTATCTTTGGTAATTATCACAAAGTAATAGGGGTAAAAGGAAAAATATAATTTTAATACTGGGGGTGGGAATAGTTTCTGTAGTGCAATGCACCACGTGAGGTGTTCTATATAGGGAAAACTGAAGAAGTCCTTAAATATAGAATATATGAACATGTATGCTCCATAAGAAAAAAGATGAGAAGAATGCTTTATTTAAACATTCAAATGAATATCTTCTTCTTCTTTTGGCTTTTCCGGGTTAGGGGTCACCACAGCAGATCACTGTCCGCTCATGATTGGCAGTGGAGTTTTATGGTGTCGAGTTGCCAGCCCGGCACCCAACCTTCCACAGAAGGCACACACATGCACGCACTCACACCTAGGGCCAATTTAGAGCATCCAATCCACCTACAGCATGTCTTTGGGATGTAGGAGGAAACCGGAGCACCCGGAGGAAACCCATGCGACCACAGGGAGGACATGCAAACTCTGCACAGAAGGTACCCCAGCCGAGGATTGAACTGGAGAACCTCTTGCTGTGAGGCAGCAATGCTAACCGCTGCACCACCGTGGCTGCCCAAACATTCAAATGAATATAAAAACATCAAAAGGTTTTTAATTTTTCTATTAGAAAGAGTGCTTAAAAATGAGAAGGGTGGAAACTGGGAATCATTTCTGGAAAGCAGAGAGTTATATTGGACAATATTTTTGGTATCAATGACAAATTAAGTATTAATAGTGTGCTGGTTTTAAAATCCAATAAAAGGAAATAGGTTTGAGTTAGTTGGAACTGTTTTTAACATTATTTTTTCATTTCTATTTAAATGGTGATGTGTGTAGATACACCATGCATTTTTAAAGCACAAGACATTTTAAAAACAAGTGTTAAGTGTTTAGTATTTATGACAGAGTGAGTGTGATTGGTTAAAAAGAACATGAGTAATTGAAGAAATTTCAAAGAAAGGGATCTTGAGATTAATTTTGATTCTGATGAAATTTCAACATCAAGAGGAATGAAAGTACTTATTCTGATTTTAGTTTTTTAGGTTTTTCTGAAAAAAATAGTGAACAGCTGGCTGATATTTTTTGCTTAGTTGTACATTTCACTGGTGTTGAATATTTGAGTCTATAATTTGTGGTTTTGTTTTTTCAGTATGTTACTTCACTCATGGGAACTACGCAAAGTCAATGCTTCCCCTAAAAATGCAGTTTGAGGTGATTGGATGGCCAATAAATGGAATAATCTGAGTGAGAGTGGATGTACTTCAAAGAGTGAATTGTCTGTTTTGACTTGAACTTTTCACCAAGGTAATGAGGACAATTTGGAGAAGGAAATAGTGAATGGACTTATTATGAGATCATTTCTGCTGGTGTTCTAACATGGAATGATGGTAATCGAGATTTAGAAGGCACGTAAAAAAGAAATGGGAATTCTAAGATGGTTGAGTTACAAGAAGCATGTGGTGATAGAAATGGTAATGGGCAAGACAAACTGGACAATGCAGTGGATTTTTTGGCCTGGTTTCAGAAGTTATATTCAATTGCTAAGACTGTGATAGAATGACAAAATTAAGAAGTTTGGGAAGTTTTTGTTACAATATAGAGATATGCAACTGAATATTATATTTGTTCATGAATGTGTTATGGTCAGAAGAGTCCCTAAAGGGTTGAGAGTATGGAAATACACGAACAGACTTGAACAATGGTTTAGGTTGAGTTATTTGATAACACTGGATTGGATTTTATGAGACTTTTAATCAAGAGATAGAATAGAAAACTGAAACAAATGATGGATGAAATTAAAATTGTACGTAATGAAATAGTAAATGATTTGGTGTTTAAAGTAGTTGAGAAACAATATCAACATTTTTTTAAATGTAAATATGCATTGTGATCATATTGTAGAAAGAAAATGGAAAAAGTTTCTTAGTGATCAAATGGCTTAGTACAGTAAGGTGGCTTACCTTTACCCCAGAAAAAAGGGGTTAAGGAATTTGAAAAAAAAGTGAAGGGAGAGGGTAATGAAGCCAGTAAAGCAAATTACAAAACATGGATTAAAATGGTATGGACAATGACAATACTGATGATTACCAGGATAATATCAATATTTTTTCCACTGCTATCAAAGGAGTTTCTCCCTTTACCACACAGGTTCCATCATTTTCAGAACAGGGAAACTTGAGTGGAAAAGGGGCACAAGCACAACTTGGGGAGGGGCAAACTCTATCGGGGGGAGAAGGAATGGAAGGATGGTGTAGAAATGCCTGAAACTGACACTATTGTTCAAGAACATGAAAGTTTTAAGGTTTGTAATTATAGTAAGTGTCCAATATTCATTTTGAAATTTTAAAGAAAAGGATTTGCTTTTATGCCATTGACTAGTTTAAACTTGGCAGATGTGATTTTAGAATCAAAAATATTTTCTAGGAAATTGAATCTTAAATTATTGTAAGGAGAGTGAGCAAAGAGAAGAAGTTTTGCTAAGGAGATATAGTACTTACAACTCTCCCCTGGTTCCACTAGTGTTGTCTTTTGAAAAATAATGTGTGAAAAGGAGTTAAGGGTATGTATGAGAACAGAAAGAGGAGCCAATAGAATAAATATTACAGCTTGACAAAAGATCAAAAGAGGATGCTAGATAGCATGGCATAATTAAGATTATAAAGTCGGATAAAGGTGGAGGGGTTGTAATAATGAATGCTATTGACTATAGAACAAAAATATATCAGTATTTCAATGATGATACATATTTTGAGATAAGCTCTAAAAATGAAGTTAACATGTCTTATGGTAAGATAGACAAGTTGGTTATATCATGTTATGATTGTAGAAAGAGTATCTGTAAGTGTGATGAATTATTTGGTGGGGAAGGAATCTTTGATTTCACCAAGTTTTAGTATTCCTAAGATCCACAAAAACTTCCTGGAAGCTCCATTAAAGCCTATTGAGGCCTCAAGTGGATCTAAGACAAAACCACTAGCTAAGTTTGTGGATAAAATGTTACTTTTTTGTGGATAAAAAGCATGTACTTAAGGATTACTGTCATTGCCTATCTCAATTATTTAAGGCACCATATGATGAATTAGTTTTATTTATTTATTTATTTATTTATTGACATTTGGTGGCCATGAAAGTCCAACTGGGTCAGGAACTCATTTTAACCGAGTCCCAGGGAGAAAAGCTCCAAAAATTACAGACCTTTACACATTTATACAATAAAGAATTAAGTTGTTAACAGTATTTGTAAATAAGTAAGTGAAAATTGTGTTGATTCAATATAATAATAGAACATACATTGGTAAAACATAAAGACAAACCCCGGGATTCATGAAGCTTGCGCCAGGCGCAGGTGTAGCGTAGGCGGTATAACACCAAATATGGCCGCTGAGCGATTCAGGTACGATCCAATTCCACATGCACTACCGGCGTAAACCAGAACTGCGCAGCCCTCAGCTTAGGTATGCTAATCACCCCATGCGCAGTGTTGCACCATGCAAATGAAGGCATATAGCGATTCATGAAGTGGTGCAGGCGTAGTGTAAGCCCACGGAAATGTAAACCAAAAAACACGGTTTACATTTTCCCAAACAGAACATCGGAGCTATGGAAGTGAACCAGACTCATGTATTACAAAGATAACATATGCCAATGGCTAAATACACAGCCAATGGCATAAGAAAATATGCACAACACCTAAAAAACATTTAATGTCATGTCCACAGTAACGCACAGTACAACAGCAGAGCATGTGTATGCAAACTGGAACACAAAGAAAATATATACAAATATCATAAAATCGCAATGTAATACAAATCAGGATTTCACCATAATATGCAATGGTATGCATGGTACACCACAACCAAGGTGCAAGGCTTGCTAAGGGTCTGTGACAGTGTTTGGCGCGGTAACTATGAATTAGTAGTCAATGCAATGCAAATGAGACAGGTGATACTGAATCGCAAACGTCCCGCCGGATGAAGGATGTAGCATACGGCACAGTGCTATAACATCGAGGAGTGGCTCAGAGGTGATACATGACATCAGCAGAGGGGTGTGCCACCGTAGCTGTAAGCACATTGGAGCAATGCAAGACTGGCCTGGCTGTTGCTAAGCAAAGCTGCAGGACAGGGTTGGGGAGGTAGGTATAGAATTGTTTAGCTAAGAGCACATATGGTACCCGAAAGCGCATGTGTATGGGGATGAAAACGTGCCCGAAACCTGGTAAGCGGATGCATGCGCCGCGAACAATGGCACGAAAAGGAAGGTCGGGGAAGAAAAGAAGGAAATGCCGCAATAGGGTAATTGGAGTACAACTGAGCAATTAACACCTATCAACTCACGGCGGCCAATCGACGGCAGCTGACAAGTCTGCTTGCAGAAACCTGCAAAACAGGATAGGGGAGGCATTGGATTGCAAAGATAGGAGAACTGTCATAGCAGAGCAAAGCAAACCTACAGTAGATGGCAATAGAACACATTACGCAAGATAAGCCAGTTCTAAGAAAGTACAAATGAAAGCAGGCTGCTGGATGTATGCCAGAAAATGGTAGGTGAAATGTGCAGAAATGTAAAGGGAAGGGAAAGAGGTAATCCATGGCAGCCAAATGTAATTCAACACCAAAGACACCACAATAGTAGTTCCTGTAGTAAAACACATAAGATACCCTGTAGCTACGATCGTACATACACACCCTATGACATCATCGGTGTTCACAGCACAATAGTATAAAGTGTGAAAGCACCCTACACACACCTGTGTATTCCCAAACACTGCACCATAGGTGTAAACACACGGGGAACTTTTAAAATGTACATGATGGGAGCTGCCATAGCTGTGATTCATCACCATGTGTTAGAGACTGATGGTGTTGTGGAGGATGATGCCAACAACCACCGCAGGCCCCGGAGGAGGAGAAGAGTGTTCATACCAAGGGTAACCTACCAGGGGCTACATGATCTGGAGATAGTAGAGAGTTACAGAGTGGACAGGGACGTCTTACAGCAAATAGTTGAGCTGTGCCGACCACGCCTGAGAACCAGAAACAACAGAGAGGAACTCATCCCAGTGGACACGAAGGCATGTGTAAGCTTGCAAATACTAGCCACAGGTACCTTTCAAAGGCCAACTGGAGATATAATGGGGATCACACGGGCATCAGCATCTATGGTACTACACCAGTTCCTGGATGCCATGTTACCACATGCCAATGAGCATATATACTTCCCCCGAACTCAGGAGGAGTTGGGCAGCAATATGTGTCACTTCCACCATGTAGCACATTACCTGGAGGTACTGGGTGCGATAGACTGCATGCACATACATATCAAGTCACCACCCAGTGAGCATGGTAGGCGCTACATAAACTGCAAGGGATTATACTCCATCAACTGCCAGGTCATGTGCAATGCCCAGGGCATTATCATGGATGTGTGTGCTGGCAGCCCTGGAAGCTACCATGACTCCCATATCTGGCATGCCTCACAGCTGTATCAGGTATTTGTCAGGGGGGGACATCCCACATGGCCACCTTGTGGGGGATGCTGGCTATGCACTGGAGCCGTGGATGATGACTCCCATCAGAAATGCACACACACCCATGCAAGAATGCCATAATGAGGCACACGCACAAACCAAAATCATCATAGAGCATGTGTTCGGGATGCTGAAATCACGGTTCCATTGCTTGGACACATCTGGTGGAGCCTTGCAGTACTCTCCAGGTACGTGTGCCCACATCTTCATAGTATGTGCCATGCTACATAATATGATCCTGCGGAAACAGCTGCAGCAGGGACAAAATGGTGAAGGCCCTTATAGCCCACCGCAATTGCCAAGGCCATCACAGGCACAGAGGGATTCAGACCATGAACACACTGTGCCAGCCCCAGTAGGCAGACAGAGGCATGCCCAATATGCCTACGCCTTGGCAAAGAGGGAATGTATAGCACATACACTGACAGTGTAGGCCCCTACAGACTGACACACCTCTCCACCTGCACACACAGTAAAATGGATGGCAACCACACACGACCACCTGTAAATTGCAATGTATAGGTGGCCCACTGTGTGAATCCTACATAGGCAGCCGTCAAACATTGTACACACAACAGCTATTGGAACAAGGAATGTCAACACCTGAACAGTACATGCGCCTATCAGCATATGTTGGTGCTGTGTGTATAGGTTCCCAGGTACATCGGTAGGTACACGCCCGATTGTCAGAGGCCAAACACCAAACAAGGCAAACAGTGACTGCTGTCACCACAACATAGAGTAACCAACCATCGCTTAGTGGAGCAGAGGAAATCGCAGGATCACATGTGTGTAAGCACTGTTCCACACACACTCTGCACGGATTCCCTGCTGCGTTAATGAGGGGCTCCACATAATGTAATCATGGATGTTGTGTCAAGGCATGGAGTGTACCATGACAGGTATTCATCATCCCAGCATGCTCCACTTATGGTCGTTTGAAGGTATAGCACATTATTGTGTGTGGCTCACTGTGATATACATGCCCAATGCCGGAGCACATCCAGTAAACATCACATGGACATACCATTAACTGGAATCATCCATATGTAAACTAACTGAGTTACCCATGTGAGTGCAGTATGGAGTAACAGCCATAGTATACTCTACATAGAAAATGCCATAACATGTGTACAAATCCCAGATGGCCAAGTGGTAAATGCAGTGACCGTCGTGCATGTTCCATGTCCTACGTCCTGCAAGGGATGTAACATAATCCCGAAGGCACGAATAATGCATGTCGGATGCAGGTCATCAGATCATGTTTAGCACACGTTAGCGGGAATATGAGTTGCCCACTGCTGGTAAACGTCGTTTAAAAATGACTATATGGATATGAGCGAAACAGGGCTAAGCTTCTCCGAATATCGCACAGATCACAGTCAATGATGTCCAGAACAGGTGAAACCAGCATTATTCACCCCTGTACTAATAGCGCCTGCTCTGAAGGGTAAAATGACCACTGCCAGGAGTAGAACACACAATCATATATACAATCACCTGGTAGCCAAGATGTACCTACGGCAGGTGTGTAATGTGACAGGTACAGACACAAATGTGCGGAGTCCAGGAAACAGTATACACCGACAAGTACACAATGAAAGGTGTAGCTTGCCTGTCACTTTCCCTGTCAGATATATATATATATATATATATATATATATATATATATATATATATATATATATATATTTAATACAGATAGAAAGGGCGATAGAGAGATATATGTTGATATATACGGATTCACCGATATCTGCAAATATATAGATAGGTCAACGACATTCATAAAACCTTGGAGGTACAAATAAATAGGATACCGACAACTATGGAATGTGTCACATACCGACACGCATAACCACGAGGCTGAAAGACCGAAAGAACACAGTACCGGAACAGTAGAACCGCGAGTAATATTATCACGATATGAAGGGACATTTAGTTACCACTGCCGGTGTTGCGGTCCACGTAGGTACTGTGTTCAACTGAGTTTGTGATTGCCGTAGTTTGAGTATGTGTGTGGAGGGTGCCGTGTGTGTGTCCGTGTGACTATAATGTGTGAGAGTGTGTCCGCATCGTGTGTCTGTTAGTGCCAACTCGGAGGTAGATCATTACTGTAGATGTGGGTATAGCTAGCCGTATGCATACGGTTACCACCTGTCCCGCATTAGGAGGGACAGCCCCACCCTGGGCAGTTGTGTCCTGACATAAAACATTACAAAGGGCAACTGTCCGAGATTGTAGGACATTATTATGTCCCATATAATATGTAATAGTTGCATTAAATAGTTATGCCTGTATGTAGGATATGTAAATGTTACATGTAATATGATAAGTAGCCAAAGTCCCACAATAATAAGCATGATTTGAGGATAAAAGTATGTGCTATCCTGTGTACTGACCGTGGGTATGTGTCGGCCTGTAAACACCGATGTGTGTCCCACAAGTGTCCCACAATGCCCATTTGAAAAGGTGGCAACCCATGCCAAAGAGGTTCTGTTACCAACACAACTGCAATGACTGACTGCAAATATCTAGGACAGAAATACACGGGATAGCTGTCTTTTAGAAATATCCCTTTACATATAACTGTAATTCCAGAGGTATGGAAGTATCAACCTCACCTGCATACTATATAGAAACCAATTAACAACAGCCCAATGTATAATTCCGTAACATAAGTCTACTAACTGATAGCTCTTTAATTAGGGAAGGAGCCCACACACATATATATGGAATATGTAGAAATGCAAGCCCCACAAACCTGTATATACTATGTACACCCACCTACATCCCCCCACACTAGAAACTATAGCAATACAGACTGTAATTACAGCACAGACATCCAGTCAGTCAATTACATCTGCAGAAGCATTAACATACCTTGTGAGAGACACATTTAAAGGCACCATGCAAAATCGTAGCCGTTGGGATGACAGCTACATTCACATGTAGAACCACATACTCTAGCCGTCACACACAATCCACAGGGGACATGAATCCAAACTATACGTGTCTCTACACATAGCAGTTGCAATTACACACAACAAAACACAATACAGGCCGTCTTCCTAAAGGTAGGGCAAATGGGCAACGCCCAAGTGTAGAATTCAATTATACCCCACTGTTGCCATGTAATTGATGAATGGAGTAGCTACACAGCTGATGTGCAAGTAATAAGTCACTCAGGAACACCAATTGGTGGCAGGAAACCACATGTTACAGGTATCGATGTATATAAGGATGACTTGCCAGACATTCAAACCGTATGCTCATACCATAGAACTGTTTAAACAGTGTAAGAGAGATAGATACGAAAGTCCAGAACGATAACAAGGTATGTAGAACACTCGGTATGTAAGTGTATGTATAGCATGTTTCGTATTAATTATGTTAGTGTATGTATAGCCTGTTTTGTATTAATTAAAAGTGTCCGCAATGCATAAAGTGGGAAAAGGTATTCATGTAGTGATGTCTTGCTGAGCATACTAACGCTTGTAGAAATTGTGTGTCCTGCAGTGGGCCACAAGGTAAACATCACAGCCACCACAAGGGATGCAACATGAGGGCTTTAAACACAACAATTCCATACCACCTGCCGTCAGTAGTAGGGTATGTCCAACAAGTATGTGCCATAGCAGGGGATAGTATATGTTGATATACTGTCACAGTAGGCATGTGTATGGGCATATAATGACAATGACATGTCTAAGGTGGTCCCGCTGTGCAAGTATGCTTTGCATTATGGGATACTATGTAAAATATGTGTAATGTATAGTATTGTAGGTAGATATGTCAGATATGCTACACAGCATAACAGGCATATCATGCATACCAAAGGTATCATCTATTTGCATGTACAATGTACAATAACAGGATACATATGGCTTGTAGTCACGGGACACCGTAATAGCATGATAGCTAATCTAAATGGAAGGGCTACTCAATTAACCATGCACAAAGGACATGTAATAGCTTCACAGGTTCATAGTGGGGTACTATGCAGTCTGGCAAGTCTATGTGTAAGCACAACTACAGTATTCACACCAGTGGCACCTCTCTAGGGCAGTGTCCTGTGAACAGCAGAGCCATGTGTTACCTGCACCTCTGCACAGTACAGCCACTGCAGTGATCCCTGGCATACATGTGTCTCCCATCCACCAAGTGAGGTATCACATGAACAGTGCTACTGAGTGTCCCTGCATGATGTACATAGGAATCATGTTCCAAAGCATGGTGAGTGTCCGGTTTAGGAATGTAACCCTCAAGCACATCCCACTCATCATTGCGTGTGTGCACATATCCATGAGCATGTTGCTCACAGTGGCTTTTGCTTATGTCGCGTATGTGGAGTATATCAATTAATATTGTTGTGGACATGGGCCCTGTCTGTTCAGCAGAGGTCACCCCTGTGTATGTAGTATGGAAATGTGTACAGACATGGTGTCCATAGTTCAGCCGCATACTTTAACCAATAAACGTCATAGTGTGTTAATGTTGTGGTATGTAAAGCCGGAGCTGTTGTGTAAGTTACACCCTAAATGGGGTGTTGTACCCTGAATGTGTGTATACGTCTGGAGTTCAGAGGTACAATGGGTGCCTATGTACCAGCTACACACCCAGTACAGATAAGTGTGGCCACGTAGAAGGATATCCACGCCACAGTGGCAATATGGTTATCACAGGAGTGGGTGCGACATACGTGTGTACTATGAGCATGTACAATGTGACATGTATGTAGGGGACTACCACCTATGTGATAGTCAGTGGGTGAATGGTGTAATGCAAAGGGGATGTTCATGCACCTCATGTCATGCAGCTTGAGGCCATTATATTGATATCAGGTATATCGTCACAGTGACACCCTTATGGATGGAGTTAGTATCAGCTGGTGGAGCAATCATTGCGCTTTGTATGCAGTGGTCTGTAAAGCTAGGCAGGGAAAGTCCATCTGTGCTAGCCTGTACCTCATGGAAGCATATACCGAACATGAGAGGCCCTATGACTGAGGACTGTGGTATACCAAGTGTAACTGAAATACAGTAGATACTATGGTATGCTACCCTCATTGTGTGTGTCCTGTCCATGAGCCACTTTACATAACCTCCTGAGACATAGGGTTCGATGTGCAGGTGGATGTGTATGTTGTCAATACCAGAATGGAGAACGGTGCTGAAAGGCAATGAGAGGACAATGTAGGCTGTGTGGACCCCCGTACCATCATCAACTACCCTGGTAACTGTATGAAAGGAGTCCACCAGGTGTAGGAGCCATGCGCTGGCCCTAACAAGTCCAACCTGGGTGGCATCAAAGGACCAGAGCCCAACAATGTCTCTGTGAATGATGTCCATGATGATGTGCCCCATAGCCTTGCAGAACAGTCCAGTCAGGTGTGTAGGGCAATAGTCCCACTCGTGCATTGTGGCGCCACCTGTGTGGAGTGTGATAACTGTTGCTGTGTGCCATTCAGGGGCCACAATGTCTGATACAAGGCTATTACTGAATATGGTGGCCTAGTGGGGAGACATGTCGATCAGAGGTTTGAGAACATCACAGCCTGGGATTTTGGATGGTCACATGGGGCCAGTATCCCAGGACATATAGAGTGCAGGTTACTGCTTTGTAGGTGTGACCGCAGGGACACCACAATGTTCCTGCAAGGATTGTGGCCCTGTAGGGAGTGAGAGTGTGTAATGTTAGCATTGAATCCATCCGCCAGCATGTTGCTAACATCACCTGGTTCTGTAATGTTCCTGAGTAACTGTTGTATGTGAAAGCAGATGTGGGTATTGCCATTGACTACTGACATACCACCATAATGCCTTGTGGTACACCCCGGAATGTGTCCCAGTAATGTTTACGTAGCTAGTTTTGGAGTATGTGAAGAGGGATCCTGTGGCCCTACCAAGGCTAGCCAGTGAGCTACCCCACCCATGGGATTGTACACCACTTTGCAACAGCCTCCACCTGTTGTTGTAAATTATGTCCATGGAACTGGACCCCCAGAGTGGCGTCCGTTATCTGGTGGGTACCATCATGGCTCTGTGTGGAATAGCATGATCCATGCAGTCGTGTACATGCTAATGAAGTTCACTGGGGTATGTTTCAGCATTTGTATGTGCATTGTCCATCTGCACGGGTGTCATGACGTTAACTACTGCTGTCATAAGACGTCTGTAGCAGGTGTTGTAGTACTCATGTACTGTGTATGCCATGAAGGGTGTGGTGCTGGGATGTGGCTAACAAGAGTGATTAGCATATGTTCAGAATCCACCAATGAGAGGATAACCCCAGGTGTGGAACACCAGTCACATGTTGGTAGTGTCCATGTCAAGGATATTGTTGGTCTTGAAGGTGGTGTGTATGGGTTGATCCAGCCGAGCGGAGGTTATGAATCACGGACAGCATTGGCCTAATGTGTCGGTACATGAGTGGCTATCCCAGCTAAGTGTGGAGTAGTGTCAGTCTCACATCAGTAGTACCTGTCTGAGCCCTACTGTCCAGTACACCAAGAAATAAGGTCTGGTAACCGTGGGGTATGTTGTTGAATCCGTAGCTTGTTACAATGTGTATAGCAGTTGTGGACAGTTAGTTGCACATGGAGCACCTCTGATGCATTATGCTAAGTAAGTAGCCAGGATGTGTTTACAACATAGTGGAATATGGGAACACCTCAGCCGTGGGTGTGCCGGTCCAGGTTACATGACCGAAAGGTATGGTCTGTGTATAACCTGTCATTGCAGGTGTGCTCTGCAGAGCCTAGAGGCAGGTCCCAATCACTGCAGAGATATTGAAGTGGTGCATTATAAGGAGTGCCTTGCCTGCGTGTGTCAGAGATGAAGATGTCAAGCATTGCGTCACATGACCCCATGTTTTGCTTGCCAGTTCCCATTCTGATGGTGAATGTTATTGGAAACTGTGCAAGACAGGCAGTATAGAAGCAGCAAGAGCCTTACATGTGATCTGTACTCCCAGGGCTGACAGGTGCAGGTCATCTGTGCCAAAGCATCGTGTTGTTTGGCTATGTCAGTCTAAGTGGACAGATACCAGATGCCTGTGGAATGACAGCAGAAGTATAGGCAACTGTTGAAGTGACACAGTCAGTCATTGCACAGTGGTATCAGGTCCAGATGAATGCATAATGCTCCCCAGGGCTTTGCCCATACCTGCAGGGCTACAAGACTGGTGAGCTA
Source organism: Protopterus annectens (assembly GCF_019279795.1). Classification (NCBI taxonomy): domain Eukaryota; kingdom Metazoa; phylum Chordata; order Ceratodontiformes; family Protopteridae; genus Protopterus; species Protopterus annectens. Next base: position 835,092,333 of record NC_056732.1, read on the forward strand.
TTGCATGTCCTTCCACACATAGTCTGTGAAGTTGCATCTCAGGGCAGTCACACTAACATGGAGAATGACAGTCACATTGTACCTGGTGAGGTGTGGCATGGGTGCATAGGTTATGTTGCAGAACCAGTTACCCAACAGCAATATGTAAGCGTCTATCGCCTTGTGTAGCCTGTTGAGTGGAACATCAGTTTGACTGCCTACAGAGTCACCTATGACAGGTGTGTTGTGTATGTTATAACACCCTATTGGCTGTATGTGATGGGCACACATGAGTCTGTGGGCTATAAGTTGTTGTTGTTGTGTTTGGTGATGGGGGCTGCCTTTGGTGCCTACACAGAGTATGGAGAGGTACTGCACAAGCTGTCCTCATATGTGCAGCCTGTGGTGGAGATCTTGTGAGACTATGTGATGAGTGGGGTGTGTTGTGAATGTTACACATCCCCACATGACTGTCAGGTGCAGTCAGGGTTGGTGACAGCATTACCCTCAGCAGGGCTGCATATGTGCATCCCCCACAGGCTGTAGTGTCGTATGTTGGGAGGTGAGCATTGACTGTGTACATGAGACAATTGCTCTATTGCCACATGTACGACATATTTAGCATATAGACAGGCAATAGCACTGGTACGTGACAGTTGGACATGCCTGTATATACAACCATGTCTCACAAGATATGTGGGTTACGTGTGTACAACAGCTGTTGTACTGTAAGCAAGCTGGAAATGTAAGGAGAGACAGTGTACCTGTGAGAAATGGTGTGGAATGGGTGCTATATTAATCAGTAGCTCATGACGTGCTCACAAGTTCTGAACAAGTGTTGAGCATGAACATACAATACAGATAGGGTGTTGGATAATATCAACCCACAAGTGGTGATGACAGTCATAAGCAATGGCACCGCACTATAACCCTGCTGAGTATGGTCTGCAAGTCCATGAACCATTATCAATGTAGATGTTAGCAGTACAGATGTACATGATAGTATGGATGTTTGACTACATATACGTTTGTATGTCACAGGAGTGTTCTACCAGTGGCCTGTTGACAGTATCAACACTACAAAAGGTGCCAGAGTGACATGTGCATATCACACCAGTGCCAGCTACAGTAAAGCAAGGATAATGTGTTGTACTGCACCCTCATTGTAGCCCATACCACACAGACAAATGTCAGGCATCTGTGTATGTAAGGATGTGAATGGCCTTACCTATGAGCAATAGCTGTCTCAGTGTTGTGAACAACATACAGAATGGGCTGTGTGGATGAGGTGTGTGACATATGTGCACATTCTGATGGATGATATCAGCATTGTCACCACTAGGTGAATATCCCTGTACCCATTAACTACCACCTAGGCTGTGGTCAACATTATGGACACTGTGCAGGGGATGGTGCTGTGCAGTACACCTCCCTGAGTTGGTGACATCTCCAAGTGCCTTAGGTAGTCATACGAGGTACCCATGTCATGACAGGGTGCCATCCATGAGCACAGAAATCATTGGACAGGCATACACAGCACTCGGCTGACCAATATCAGATCGCATATCACCTTTAAGGGGTATTGGCCATGCGTGGATGGGCGATACCAGCCTTCACAATCCTCACCTCCACTATGCAGCATGCTGTCTACCTTGCATAAAGACATTTGCTACACTATGATGTTGGACATGACATACGTCATGGGCAGCCACCGTCCTACTACTAGGATCGCTACATGCTGGACAGATCCCTGTGCCATACATGTGACATACTCCTGCCATACCATGCAACCCTGTCCATCAAAGCTGCTCATGTCATCCCTGTCATACATGGTGTGATGGCCGCATGGTAGATGTAGTATCAATTATCTGGATCAGTAATGTGGCACTGATGCACCTCGTGGTGGCATAATGGCTGTCGGATACAGCTAGGAAACCTTGCCCGTACATGCTATAGTTGATAACCATCCCTGCGAATGACGTCCGACTAGCCATTGTCCCACGTCTATCATATGTGCAACACAGGCGATCTGTGGCAGGATGTTGAAAAGCTGTACAGTGCTGAGTAGATGTACATGGCAAAACACATGCATGTAAAGGTTTCCATGCGTATGTGTGCATTGTCACTGCTCAAGTCCATTAAGGCTGTGTATGTGTTGATATGTGACATATACACAGCATCAAGGTCAACAGCATTACCGTGGACACATCCAGGCATGTGCTGATAGGTAAGAACACCAGTGCAGGCAAACAGACATGCCCACATCAAGACAGCATTCACATGGAGTATGAACAATGTAATGAGGAGACACAAATATATGGTGATGATATCCAATGCATAATGGGTGTTACATGTGTGTGACACAAACATGTCAGTCATGTCAGTGTCATGATGATTTGCAAGGATAACTGTGCATATGTACTAGATTTACTAGAAATGTATGTGCAGCAGTATCTCTGTACATCTCTGAAACTGTGACCTGTCACCATCATTATGTCTTACAGATAATGCCTCATACACGGCTGCCAGCGTACAGCTGCCAGGAGGATGATGTCCTCATCCCGTACCTCCATGAGAACTATGAGGTGTTGTTCAGCCATGTGCCACAGCATGCCCAGCAGCGCGACGACCTGTGGCAGGATCTTCACAGGAGGGTGCACTATGTGGGTGGCCATAACCGCACCTACCAGCAGGTGCGCAGACACTGCACAGACTTGATACGACATGTAAAACAGCATGCCACTGCAATCACCAGGGAACAAGGTGGAACAGGTGGTGGGCCACCAACCCAGCCCCCACTCACACACACCGAGGAGCTACTGGCCAGTCTGGGGACACCCTCAGAGCAGCATCCACAAACACTAGCTGCCATCATGGAGGTGGGTGTCCCCCAACCAATGAGCCAGGAGTTGCCTGGTAAGTCAGTACTGCACATATGGCTATTATACCCCATTTAGTTGCATGTGTCACTGTACATTATGTAATGTAACAACATATGCAAGGTATGTGGACACACATGCTGCATACTACAGTATGCTACCCTGTGTATGCACACATGTGCATACTATATGCTATTGTACAGGCAAATGTTTTAACATGCACAGTGCACCCTGTGGCTGTCATACAGTCATGGATAATGTTCATACTGCTGTCACCCCTATACAGGTACCTCGGGCATGCCGCACAGACATGAGTCCATTGCAGGTGAGACTGTCATCAGTATCAGACATGTTAGAGCATAGATATATTTGCCATGTGGCCAGTTAACACTTGTACACTTGATGTTCATTCTAGTCATGATATACAGGTCGCATCACCCATCATTCACACAGGCCACCCATGTGCAATATATACCAACTAAATGATACACTGACATGAAACCACAGTATTTGTCATTGCTACATGTGTGGACAGCTGTGCATAGAACGGTGGAGGTGTTCTACAATGGAGGCATATATACTATACATTGGAACAACACATGTAGTACGCAAACAGTACCACACAGTGAGCTGTGATATGGGCAGCCCACAGGAGTCACCATTGTGTTATATGCCCCTGCAATGGGTGCACACATTGTGATGTGCCATCTGACATGTCCCAGACATGTAGTGATTTGGCTGCAATATTGTCACACTATCCCATAACCCATACCCCACATACCAAACATACAACCCATTGTCTGCATAGCCCTGTGGATGGTGACATATCTGACATCTATGGGTGTATGTCATATGGGACAACACAGACATGTGTGATAGATGGCCATCACACACATTTGGCCAACACATGTGCACACATGGCCATGGGGGTTGGCCAGAGACACGTAGCCACACAGTAGATGTGATATGTATACACCCTGTTTCACATTGTCCACACATGGTCCAATAATAGCCTTAGTTGACCAATTATACAGTTCATGTGGTACACTGGACATCCTAAAAGCCTGTGCACAGCTACTGGAAGTGTCACCAATGTCTACCATATAAGATGTGTTGAACATCACAACTGTGTCATAGCATGACAGTAGTCACCTGTACAGCTTCCACAGACATTGACACCACATCAGGCCACAGATACTGTACATTTCCCTTGCTGCTGTAGGACATCACCGTTAGCTGTGCACCTCATGTGTGTGGAACATCAATGTCATGTGGGACATGATGAATTGACAAGTCTGCTATGTGTGGACATGGTTGCCAGGCAACTAAGACTCTGTAGTAGTTGTGCAGGGGTGTCAACTGTAGGTCCTCCAGTGACCTGTCACATGACACAGCATGGTTTGGTGTGTATACACCTCAGCATTGTGGGTCACAATCCACAGTTATGTCATGGGTATGCATGCAGTTATGGCTATGCAATGTGTACATATTATGCACTGTATAGCAATATAGATGCCTCACGATGCCATGCAATGGCACATTGTCTGTACTTCACACTGTATAGCAATGTAGACGGCACACACTACCCTTCCATGCTCATGCACATTTGCTAAACATGCATTCTATCTGTAGGGCATACAGACAACACCGCAATGTGATGCCCATTACAATGCTGTACATGTGTCAGGACACCATTGTGTCAGACATGTATGCATGTTAAATGCACACGTCAGTGGATTACATGTCAAGGTCACGTCAGCCATGTGTACTGTTATCCTGTTCTGGTCCACATGGAGTATCACGGGGATGCATGCATACTACCATGATTGTGTGAACTGCATGACTACTGATATGACACCTGCTTGCTGTAGTGTGCACCCCAGGGAGGTATGGTAACTAACACTATTAATGTCTGAGCTGCATGCCGTCTGCTGTATCACAGCCATGCTGCATGCCATCTGTCTACTCACATGCATGGTGTGTGTCTGTGTGTGTGTCTGTGTGTGTGTCTGTGTTTGTCTGTGTATGTGTGTGTCTATTGTAATTTAGTCTTTCTTTGCATTCACAGGTGATGTAGGTGCGTTACCCTCCTGCGGTCCATCTGATGTTAGTGTCCCCACAGATACCACCAGTGATAAACATATGCATGAGGTACAGGCTGGGTTGTCAGGGGCTGAATCTGTGCCAATGATTGCCATCCCAGCTATGTCCCCCTCTTCCCCACACACAGTTCTGCTGCCAACACATACCGCATCACCAGTAGCCATAGAGGAAGGACAGTCGGCGTCTGTTAGCATGGAACAGGAACGTGTGGTGGCTACAGAAGGTGTGTCTCCACACTATGGTGTCAGTGTAATGATAGCAGATGTGCCACACAGGCATGTGGCTGGTGCTGCTCGTAGGAGGTCCTCTGGCAGACATGCACCTGCAGGACAGAGCGCAGCAGCTGGTATCACCAGACGCATGTTCCAGACTGTAATGGTGGCACAGGCACATGCTGAACAGCAGAACAGAGAAGGGCAGGGGCTGCAGAGGGCTGCTATCTGTACCCTAAATGACAACATCCAGGCATTGGAAATTCTGAACAGCAGATTGCTGATGTTGTGGACAGGCGATTGGGTGACATGGTCGGAATCCTTCACCATGGCATGGCAATCCGCGAGCGTGAGCTGTCTGTGCTGGAACATCTGGTAGGAGTGAGGCGTAGGCCACGTGGACATAGACCAGCTACACCACCTAGTGCAGGTCAACGTGAGCATGCCACCTCACATGCCTGCTCCCATAGTGCCAGTAGCAGTAGCAGTGCAGCTGGTGCTGCGCTGTGCACACCAGGACACAGCAGGCCACGTGGACATGGCCCTGGATGTTCCCAGTGGGGACACAGTTCCAGTGGACATGTGTCGTCGGACAGTAGCCAATCTGTACCTCTGCCTGGTAGTGCCCGTGCAACCCCTGGCAGGCACACGTCACGTGGCCGTGGCCGGACACAGAGAGCTGTACAACCTGGTCTGTACAATCTGGAGCTGTCAATAATACCCCTGTGTAGGCCTCACAAAAGGCAGAACTGTGTGCACACATACACGCACACAGCAAACACATCTGTAGGGCACCACAACACTCACATGCATACTGAACAGACATGTCCATTCATGTCACCGGCCCTTACCCACACACATGATGTCATCCATTGGTGCAGCCTATGCCCCTGGCAAACATTATCACCCTGTGCATATGATGAAACCTGTACCACATCCCTGTAATCCACACCATCGGTGCAGGGACATGCTCAAATGGTCTGATGCACAGGGTGAACAGAATTGAGAGAAGTGTGTATAACATTAGTTGTGTAAGAATAGTGAAAGAAGTGTATATTACATTGGTTGTGTACTGTTAACATGCACCAGACATACCATGTAGTACAGGTTTAGCATGCATTGTTATATGTTCACAGTATGTGTCTTGGTAACAACAGTAACAGCATGTTGGTAATGATGCCCTGGTTCCCTCCTTATGGTCTACTTGCATGTGCCTACAGGTAGCAGTGTTTGCAGTCTCCCATGTGTAACTGTGGAGTACTCACAGGCACGTATGGCAATATCAGCATGCTATACGTAGCCTCAACCTGACTGTTGGAAAGGCTAACATACCACAGATGTCCACACATATACTGATCCAGATGCATGTGGGCAGTTTAAGAGGCTACAGTGGCTGGAGATGTGACATCCATACCAGGTCACATCACAAGTATGTTGACATGGTGCAGGTGTTTTACATAGTGGTCCAGCCGATGATAATGTTAGAGGCCACCTGATAGCATAAGGCCTCACTGTGTAGCAGTCATACCCTGTCACATTACAAGAACATGCCCACACTCATGGGGTCAACAATACTATAACGCACACCCCATAGTGTTGAGATGAGGACCCCTGCCTATGTGGTCATCACCCTCACAGTACTGTGCACCCACGCAATGTGACACAGAGAAAGAACATGTACAGGTAGCCAGTATGGCTGAGACCTATGGCATCAACAGGGTAGTAGACTGCATCACCATGAGGGGTTAGGGATCCTGTGTGTTCTGTATGGTAGCATACACCCTCACTCCATGCACCAGACAGCCATACATACATACACACACACACACACACACACACACACACACACACACACACACACACACACACACACACACTGTGGAGACCACAAATGTCATACACATACGGATAGCTGATGTGTGTGATATACACACCACCATTGCCTACATCATGCTTTCCACATTGCAGTATGTACAGATCTCTACAACAGTGTACAGGGGTGTGTAACAATTGGGATGTAATCCCCACCATATGTGGCATATATGGTCACAGAAGCAAACACACATGGCAGTAGTGTGAATGATACATCTGCAATATGATGATACATCTGACAGACATGCATCAGTATTGGCTGCATTATGTGTACCAACACTAAGTCTGGCAATTGTGGTGCTATATTCATATGGGAGGATGTAAGTGTTAAGGTGTCAGGTGACATACAGTCGGTAACACCTGACCGCTGTGTAGGTTATATGTCTTCACCATCAAGTAACAGTAACATAGCGCACTGCTTGCACATATAATGGTAGGATGGCGTGTGACATACCTGTGAGCCATCCCTGGCAAACATCCATCTGCACAGGTGGATCACCACTTTATGTACACACATCCATCCATACCTGATGTACATCTAACCATACTGTCAGTATGTCACCATATACAGGTGTCAATGATGGGGCTGCATTGCAACTGCATGTTGTAGTTAGGCACAGATGGTTCACATACATCAGCTACTGCACATGCATGGTAGCTGCATGCGCACTACAAATTGTACATGTGTGTTGGTCCTATATGCCTGTCATGTATCCATGTTTGTATGTAATGCAATTGGTGGACATGTGTGATGACATGCATAACACATGGACTGTTGTAAGATATGATGGGTGTCATGGGTAACTAGTACAGAGGGAATGCGTCCTCAGTCAGCATTGCTGCCTCATGTACTGTTAGTATTCAACAGCCATGGACCCACCTTCCATTTGCGTGCGTGTGATTGCTGTAGCCACTTGTCTGCATGGAGGACAGCAAAAGCTATGCTATGTACATATGTGTTGTGTATGGTCCATGCACATATCCACTGCAATTACATGTATGTCATATCCAAACATGTGTGATCTTTGGTGTACAGAGACAGTCATCTGTCACAGCTGTGTAAGACCCAGGGCCCCTGGTATGTGTAGAGCTGACCTGGTTATTACAGTGGTATCATTGCAATGCATAACACATGATGGAACCCTGTCGGTACATGTGTAGTCTGCAGAGTTGCTGTAGACCTATGTACAGTCCACTGGTCATGAGCCACACTGTGTTGTGGTAATGTATGGCAGTGTATTGCTGGTCCTGCGACATGGTGATGTCTGAGGGCTACAATGTATGCGGTGTGTACCTCTGTGATCTGCACCTGAGACATCTGTGTGGCTCCTGAGTGTGTACTGGTCAGTACATGTGAGTGGCATTCATGTACGTGGGGACAGTAACACCATACTGTCCCCTTCCATGTTTAGAATCTGTGTGCATGCAAGACGACCCTTTGCAACTGCTGACGGCCCTTTGCAACCGCTAAGTGTGTGAGCATTCCCAGTACGCCATTGTGTAGATGGACACACAGTGCATTCCAAACTGCGCCCTTCTGTGTTTAGAATCCGTGTGCATGCAAAGCGGCCCTTTGCAACTGCTGATGGCCCTTTACAACTGCTAAGTGTGTGAGCATGCCCAGTACACCATTGTGTAGATGGACACACAGTACATACCAAACAGACGTGTGATACTAAGCGTGTGGGCATGCCCAGTGACACCTTGTGTCGGTGATGTGCCTCTGTGTATGGGCATGGCCATTGACATCCTGTATAGCGATGGTGGTCATCCAGGCAACAGATGTATATTGTCCACGTCACGATGGATGCCTACATTGAACTCACTGGTTGACTGTCTTGAAGGGTGTAGTGTCTGTGGCACGTCACGTATCTATGCAGTGTTGTTGTAGTGCTCCGTAGATATTTAGTTGCCCTGATCACACCACTGCCTTGTGTTTGTCGATGTCTACCTTGGGACAGTAATATGCTTTCAGACTGCTCACTCTCTATACATTCCCTATCAGCATCCTTGCCTTTGCGGATGATGTCACCTACCTAGACATATGCCTCTGGGAGTGCTGTGTTCAGAAATCTCGGTAGCGCATTCTGTAACTGTGAGATAAGGTAGTTAGGTGTACGTTCGACTCCCAGCCCTGCCAAGTGTGTGTGTGTGTGTGTGTGTGTGTGTGTGTGTGTGTGTGTGTGTGTGTGTGTGTGTTTCCAGCTGCCTGGGGACAGAGTAATGCTTTTAGATGGTTCATGACACATACATTTCCTATCGGCATCTTTGCCTTTGCGGATGATGTCACCCACCTAGAAGTATGCCTCTGGGAGTGATGTGTTCAGTAATCTTGGTAGCGCGTTCTGTAACTGCGTATTGCTGTAGTGTGATAAGGTAGTTAGGTGTGTGTTCGACTCCCAGCCCTGGCAGGTGTGTGTCTGTGTGTGTGTGTTTCCAGCTGTCTGGGGACAGCGTAATGCTTTTAGACGGCTCACAGCACATACATTCCCTTTCAGCATCTTTGCCTTTGTGGATGATGTCATCCACCTAGAATTATGCCTGTGGGAGTGCGTTGATGCCTGAACTTGGTAGCGCATTCTGTTACTGCATAATGCTGTAGTGTGGTAGACTAGACAGGTAGATGCTCGATTCCAGGGCATGGCAGGTGTGTGTTTGGCAGTTATACTGTATGTGTTGGTATCTGTGGGTGGCTAGCTGCAAGATGTGTCCAGTTTGTTTTGTTGCTGACCTATTTAATGTCCGCAGCCCACATATTCTGCCAAGACACTAGGTTGTCAACACATACAGTCACCAATAGGTCTGGTGAGTAACTGTCAGCAGCCCTACCCTTACCTTTGCTATGGTCTGACCCGTGTGACGCAACATAACACACGTGCCTTGATATTAACAACACTACATGATGCAGGTGGCACATGTGGTTATCTTTCCATTCCTGTCTAATGCATTGCTGTCATGTGGTTCACTGTTGTGACATAAATACCATATTTACATATGTGTACATGTATATGAGTGTATGTGTATATATATATATATATATATATATATATATATATATATATATTTATGTCCATGTATATATCTCTACAAATAATATATGTAGATGTAGAGGTGGACATAGATGTGAACATATCTCTGGGGGATTCATCACTATTGACTATTTGTGCCAGATGATCTGTACGTGATAACCTGGGATCTATGTATATCTGCCATGGTGTGGTGTTAATGCACATCGTCTGTGGTGTTCAGGGACATGGGTTGTAGTCGTGTAGACACTGGTAAGTTTGCTGCTGGGAAGATCATGGGACATCAAATATGGTGATGGTAGGGCACCTGTTGCCAGTTGTGTGTAGATCTGAGTGACACTGAGCAGTGGTTAATATGTTGGAGGTTCGGTATGGGTCATATAACTATTCATTAGAAGACTATACTATGCAGATGAGGTTGACTATGGTGTATCACATTTATCAGCAGGGTGTGGTGCTGGTCCCTGGAGTGTATGTGTGTAGTCAGCCAGGTGCAGGTCTCACATATAGATGATAGCATGGGAGAGGGGTCAGGCATACTGTACGTACATTGCAGTAATGTGCCTCGGGAGTGCTCCTGCCCTAGCAAATCTCAGCTAGGGGTGTGTCTATACCTGCCTGGTGACATTGGGAGGGATAACAGCAGTGGTGGGGTAGTCAGGGTGTCCAGGCTGCACACACAGGTGTTGATCAGCACAAACAGCTGATGACATGGCCAGCTCGCACATAAACAGTACACTAATGCAAGCAAGCAGCATACAAACATATGTCATCCACACTTTACACTACCGGTGTATACCTGCAGAGACATTTCAAGACACAGTCCAACCAAATGACATGGGCTGCAACATCCAACATACACCAACATGTGCAGGGGGCTGGGGCAGTGCGGATGTGTATGCTGCCGAACAACCCTTACTGGGGTGACATACGACTTTATTGCCCCAGGGTGACTTACCAGGGTCTACATGGGCTGGGGATGTTAGAACACTATGGGGTGGACAGAGACCTCCTACAGCAGCTTGTTGACCTGTGCCTAACACATCACACAGGCCGAGGGGAACGCATAACAGTGGATACCATGGGATGTGTTGTCCTAGGTGTACTAGCCACAGGTACCTCACACAGCACAACTGGGGATATCATGGGTATCTCACAGGCATCTGCATCCAGAGTATTGCATCAGTTCACAGATGCCATGTCAACGCATGCTAGTGAGCATGTACAGGTCCTCCACATACGTGATTAGTGGACCTGCGATATGAATCTGTTCCACCACATGGATGAGTACCCTGGGGTACTGGGTGCTATACCCTGCACACGTAGCACCACCCGGGGAGCAGGGTAGGGCCTACAGTCAGTGCAGGGGCATACAGTCCAATAGCTAGGCCCTATGCGATGGCCAGGGCATGACATTGAATGTGTCTGCTGTCTGCCCTGGAAGCTGTGATGTGTCCGATATATGACGTCTGACACAGCGGTAGCACACCAATGCCTATGTGGACATCTCCTACTGTCTCCTAGTGGTGGATGCTAGGTAAGCACTTGTGTAGTGGCTTATAACACGCATCAGCAATGCACACACACCTGAACACTCACACCATACTGAGGTGGATGCACAGGCAAGACATATACATGTGCATGTGCTTGGGGTGCTCAGTTCACAGTTCTGGTATCCAGACACATCTGTAGGGGCTCTGCAGTATTCACAAGTTACATGCATACATGTTGTTATGTTATTTGCTATGCTACACAATGCTAGCCTGCAGTAACAGTTGCAGCACAAACGGCATGGGGCAGGGCCACACAGCCCAACACCACTGCCAAGGCCTGTACAGGCACAGTGTGACTTGGTGAAGGAACTACCTGTGTAGAGCACAGTCGGCGACAGCCCTTGCACAGTATGACCTGCCCTTTGCAAAAAGGCAACACACAGCATATGCACTGACACAGTAGGTACACATGGATTTCCCCTCTCTGACCCGCACACCGTACAATGGATGCCAAACATGCTAGTACCTGTGCTCGGCCATGTAAGGGAGGTGCACTGTGTGCATCTATAACACAACCAGGGTATGTCTATTGACCTAACAAGTGGCGGTTTTATTACAATGTGTACTTACCCATTGCTCTGGTATGTATGTGAGCATACAAGTGACTGTGGTGGCCAAATGTTAGGGCAGCAGACAGTACACATCCATAGTGGCACCATGACCTCTCTAGCACATACGGGGTTCACAATGGTAGCTTGTAGTACACAGGGTGTCCTACCCACTGCAGATTATGGGCTGACCATCATGTGTGTCAGTACAGCCCACACACGTCCCATGCAGCTGGACAGATGTGGACCAATACAGACAAATGATATACGATGGCCTATGGATATGCCCACTGACAGACCCCAACCCCGTATGACACACACAGATGACAGCAGGCCAGGATGTTTGATGTAGAATGTGTAATAGGATGTCCAACACCACTGTGCTAGTAATTAATGCTGGGAACTGACGTACCCTGGTATCCCTCCAACCAGCAATTTAGGTAGGTCCACACACTGACATGGAGTACCTGGCAGACCTGTACAGTAGCAGCAGATGTGTACAACTGTTGGCTGTGCCCACCGTCACACCTACACATGTGAGTCATGTGCACCACCCACGGTGCTGTGTAGGACTGTGGTTGCATGTCCCCCCACGCTATACAGACATGTAGCAACTGTCAATGCCACATGACCATTAGCTACCCTGCAGACACAGAATGTCACCTGTCTGTGTAGAACGGAGGGGTCAGCAACACAGTACTAACTATCTGGACATGTGACACATGCAATACAGTTGACCATACTTTGCATGCTCACAAACATGATGGTATTGTCAGTCTACAACATGTGCAACAGTCATACTGGGCATGCTCACACACTGATACAAGCATACACACACCAGTGGTCCGGACATATCTGCTAGTACATTGCTATACTGTTGGATGTCTGCACTGTATGGTGTTTGCGGTCTATTGTCTGTACATCTGCCATGGTCTATTGTTCAGTCACATGAGCTATGTGTGCAGGGTACATCTACCATCACGTGTATAGGCCGGTTCTTTGTTTGCGGACATTCCGACGCCTTTGGATACAAACCGGGTAAGGCACAGAACTGCAGGTGGGAGCTGTTGTGCGTGGGTTTGCACAGTGTTAAGCACTGCTGACCTCTGGTCACAGCACCTTATACATGTTTACACTCCACATTTCTTTGACAGGGCACTACTGGCATACTGGTAGACAAACACGCTTACAGCCACTCGCTCTCCGACATGTCCGCTTACATTTGTCACTCATGCTGGGTGTGTGCGATCCCTTGTGATCGTATTACATCGGACTACATGACTACAGTATCGGGTATGTGTAACCATTTTGCGACAGCAGCCGTTCGACTGTACGGACTTGGCGGCCTGTCCCGTGACGTAATCATATTATATGCATGTTCCTCATACGATCTGCTCCCATCTGCCTGATACATGGGAACCGATACTCTGCAATGCTGACATGTGACTTGGGTTTGTTAACACAGTCTGAACGAAAGATCCGGAATAGACGACCAGGAAATAAACAGTTACTGCAAGAAGCAACGGTGGAACGTAGCTAGGAAAGCAGTAAACGGCTCCAAACTGAGACAAAATTGAACAGATTTTCGGAGCTAGTACACTGATGAATATAATGTTAACCAAAGCTGTTGTCAAACGTGACGTGTGTAAATCACCCACTTCGCTCCACTGGATACATTTCCAAAGGCTGGATGCACTTGTAAGGACAGTACATAACCAAATGCGATAAGCAAAAGAACAGATGAAAACTGATACTGTCACAGTCACATAAGTGTGAATATACGAATACCAAATCCCAAGACTTAAAAGCTGAAACCCTTTAATGAATAAATAACATAATCCAGAAGCACTAGTTGAGCGCTTTCATCTGCACCATCGCAGACTTCCTCAGAACTAGTGCTTACAACAAAATCCATTAATTAAAAACACATTTTGGCGCCAACATTTGAATTTTCATTTAAAGAGACATACACTCCATATGTATCTGTGAACATTATAAAGTTAAAAACATGGTAAAAAATATATAATATATAATATATAATGTATAATAAATTATGGAAGATTTGTACTAAATATAAAAAACATAACTAAGACTTATTATAAAAAACTTTCATGATGAGAAATTATGAATCCAATATTAAAAAAGGTTTAATGCTAATGAAATCATTAATACCTGGACTTCTAGTTGAATCAGTCAAAATCTGCCATTTGCTCTCCTTACAGGCTAATCTGGTTTTCCAATCACCCCCAAATGGTATCTCTTTCTCCTCATCTATAATAAAGAATAAAAAAGTATGTTCTTCACCACATTTTTTAATATGTCTATATAGTGCATTTTTACTGTCCATTTTCTTAATTCTGTAATAATGTTCGTAAATTCGTTTCTTTAACTCCCTTTCTGTTTTGCCTATATAATAGGCCGAACATTGTTTACATTGAGCTAGATACACTATGTGTTTGGTGCAACAATTACCACCTATGCTCCTTATCCTAGTGTGATTGATATCATCCAGAACAATATCACTATTTGTATTAATGTATTTACATTGGTTGCATCTTCCACACTTCCTAGTAAATACCTTTCCTTTATTTTGTACATCCATTTTTGGCTTTGAAATTTCCAATAACTTTTTTATATTGGGACCTGTCTTGTACACAATCCTAGGTTTTTCTCCTAAGATCTTTTTATGACCATCTGTAATTGTTATTATGTCCCAATACTTGTTGAGAATGTCCTTAATCATTACACAATAAGGGGTGTAGGTCAAAACACATACCCTACCCATGTGTCCATTTTCAACATGTATGTTTCCTTTAGTTTCCCTAACATGACCTAATAAGGGTTTAAATTTTAATCCCCATTGGGATTTAACATATTCAATAGTATCCTTGATCATAACCGTAGGGTACCCCCTATTTTCAAATAATTTCGCAAGAAATTCCATTTCTCCTTCCATACATTTTCTAGTTGATGACATTCTGGCACATCTAATGCATTGGCCCTTGATTATATTCTTAAAGATGTGTGGTGGATGTTCACTTCCAAAATATAGGTAATCATTGGAGAATGTACTTTTTCGGTGAATCTTGGAGGTAAAACCCTCATCTGTTAAACCTATGTAAACATCTAGATAGGCAAGACCCACATTGCTAAGATTGTGAGTGAACTTAAGAAAATTAGTCGTACCGTTGATATATTCAATAAAACGTGCTATTTTATCCTCTGGTCCTTTCCATAAAATAAATATGTCATCCAAGAATCTCACGTAGAAGGTGATATAGCTGGAAAATTCACAAGTGGTGATAAATTCATTCTCCCAATCAGACATAACAAGATTGGCAAAAATGGGGGCACAGGATGCCCCCATGGCAACACCCTTGGTCTGTCTGAAAAACTCACCCTCAAAGGTGAGATAATTGTGGTCCAAAACTAAGCCCATCATATCAACAATCAAGTTAATTTTGTCCCAAGACATAAGCGAAAATTTTCTTAAACTATTTGCAAACCTTTCGAGTCCTTCATCCTTGGGTATACAAGAAAATAGGTCACATACGTCAATAGTGATTAATGTGCATTGTTCAGTCCATATATCAGGAGTAAGCTTAGCCAAAAAATCCCATGAATCACTAATAATGAAAGGTATATTTGAATAAATGTGCTTGGTCCATCTATCAATGGTGACTCCTATATTGTAGGTCTTGGACTTTGACCCTGAAATTATGGGTCTGAAGGGTGGCTTGATCAGGGATTTGTGGATCTTAGGTATCCCTATTATTCGAGCCAATACTGGATAATCAACTTTGAGGAACTTGAAAAGTTCATCAGTGATCCGATGATCAATCAAATATTCCTCCAAAGCTAGGTCGATATTCCGAAAACTTATATTTATTTGATTGATGGAAACTTTTTCATAGTTGCCCGATTGATTTAAGATATTCTGTATCTCAGTTATATAGGCCTTCTTAGAGTAAATGACTGCCCCCCCACCCTTGTCGGGTTTCATAATTCTCACTTCTTGATTATGCATGATCTCATTCAAAACAACTCTTTCTTGTTTAGTGATATTGTCATCTCGTAAAACTTTGTTATTCCGATATTCTCTAGTTATTTCTTGGTTCAAGTGATATAGATCATTGCATATCATCTGTTCAAACACATGGACCTGTGGGTTGTACTGGGGTACAAACGTGCTTTTTCTTTTTAATTCTGAGGGAATATATGTAGATTCCTTTTCCTTATTATTGTCAAAAAGAAGAGCAAGATTGAGCCTCCGAGTGAACAGTTTAATTTCCTTGATATGATCAACTAAGTTGAATTTTTGAGAGGGTACAAATTTGGTACCTTTACAAAGAAGGGAACACAAGTCATCCTTAATAGTAGTATCTGTGTAATTGTATACATTAAAACCTTGAAAATTATGAATGCTAGGCTTGTTGGTCTCTGTGGTATGTCCTACATGTCCTATCATATTCCTGATACCATCCTGTGTATACATAAAATTGGAGTTACCAGAAACAGGAGAAGACCTAACCTCATGGGCCTCCGTGGGCAATACAGGAAAAGACAAAACTGGGTGAACCTCCCTGGATGAGATTAGTATTGATTGTGTTTCCTGATGCTCTCGAAGTGTGTTCTGCCATAATTCTGATTATGTCTTCCTCCCTGAAAATTCTCATGTCTATTCATTTCTCTCCTACCTCTTGGGTACGTGTGCCCTTCTTCTGATCTAAACCTCCTATCTTGTGGCCAGACATATACCCTGCAGGTTTTGTATAATTCAATATCTCGTTCTAGTTTTTTGTTTTTCCTACGAAAAATATTTTCTGCAGTAGTCTCAGCCATCTGAAATTGTTTATGATATAAATCATACCATTGTTCAAAAGAAGGATTGCGTAGAATTATTTCATTTGCATTCTCTACTTCATCAATAAGAACATTTAATTTCTCATCATAGCATTTCAATAACAATTTCATATATGATGTTCCGAAATCATCAAATAAACTGTTAAAATCAGAAATAACACTCTCATTGTATTCAACTCCCATAGGTAGCTTAAAAAATCTAATACCTTTGGGAACTACCTTAGAGTTGATGCATTGTTTTAAATATGCTTTATCAACCTTAAGATTTTGTATTTGTATTAATAAATGACCCATCTTATATATACTATTTTTAATGGATGCATACCCATCACCATCACACTGTTTTTTGTTGATATTAAACACTTGATTAGAATGTGGTGAATTGAAAGCATATTCATTCTGAAGAAACTTATCAAAAGTTAATTGATTACAATCTACATGTTTATCCTGCCCAACTTTCTTTTTTACCCCAGTGTGATCTTTAGATCGTAAAAGAAAATCACTAGGCACAGTACCTTTAGATTGTGTATTGGGCAAACAAGCCATTGCAGAATAAGTCCGTTTGGGCTGAACATGCTTAGGTTTGGCCCCTCTATAGTCCGCTTCCACTCGATTGTGGAAAAAACTAAAATCAAAAGTAAAATCCTTTTCTAAAGTTGTCATATCACCAGTATCCTTGGCGACCATGTCGATATTGCCATTTCTATGAAATGACCCAGGATTGCTGGCACAACCCTGTCCGTTAGGGATTTCCTCGTTAGAATCAACAGTGAGTATCAAATCATTGCCAAAATTGTCCAAGACCCTTGGCGTGTCATTATGGGATGATGTTCGTTCGTGGTTGCGATTTCCTTGTGTAGATTTTAAAATAGACGTCACCAGCTCCGTTAGTTTGCTCACCTCCTGGTGTAACCCGGCTATTTCAGCCCTCAAAAGAAGAACTTCCTCGCTATCCAAGGCAGCCGACGCTCCTGCTGCTGCTTCTGCCATCGCTGTAACACCAACTGAACGAAAGATCCGGAATAGACGACCAGGAAATAAACAGCTACTGCAAGAAGCAACGGTGGAACGTAGCTAGGAAAGCAGTAAACGGCTCCAAACTGAGACAAAATTGAACAGATTTTTGGAGCTAGTACACTGATGAATATAATGTTAACCAAAGCTGTTGCCAAACGTGATGTGTGTAAATCACCCACTTCGCTCCACTGGATACATTTCCAAAGGCTGGATGCGCTTGTAAGGACAGTACATAACCAAATGCGATAAGCAAAAGAACAGATGAAAACTGATACTGTCACAGTCACATAAGTGTGAATATACGAATACCAAATCCCAAGACTTAAAAGCTGAAACCCTTTAATGAATAAATAACATAATCCAGAAGCACTAGTTGAGCGCTTTCATCTGCACCATCGCAGACTTCCTCAGAACTAGTGCTTACAACAAAATCCATTAATTAAAAACACATTTTGGCGCCAACATTTGAATTTTCATATAAAGAGACATACACTCCATATGTATCTGTGAACATTATAAAGTTGAAAACATGGTAAAAAATATATAATATATAATATATAATGTATAATAAATTATGGAAGATTTGTACTAAATATAAAAAACATAACTAAGACTTATTATAAAAAACTTTCATGATGAGAAATTATGAATCCAATATTAAAAAAAGGTTTAATGCTAATGAAATCATTAATACCTGGACTTCTAGTTGAATCAGTCAAAATCTGCCATTTGCTCTCCTTACAGGCTAATCTGGTTTTCCAATCACCCCCAAATGGTATCTCTTTCTCCTCATCTATAATAAAGAATAAAAAAGTATGTTCTTCACCACATTTTTTAATATGTCTATATAGTGCATTTTTACTGTCCATTTTCTTAATTCTGTAATAATGTTCGTAAATTCGTTTCTTTAACTCCCTTTCTGTTTTGCCTACATATGCATACAGATACATATGGAGTGTATGTCTCTTTAAATGAAAATTCAAATGTTGGCGCCAAAATGTGTTTTTAATTAATGGATTTTGTTGTAAGCACTAGTTCTGAGGAAGTCTGCGATGGTGCAGATGAAAGCGCTCAACTAGTGCTTCTGGATTATGTTATTTATTCATTAAAGGGTTTCAGCTTTTAAGTCTTGGGATTTGGTATTCGTATATTCACACTTATGTGACTGTGACAGTATCAGTTTTCATCTGTTCTTTTGCTTATCGCATTTGGTTATGTACTGTCCTTACAAGCGCATCCAGCCTTTGGAAATGTATCCAGTGGAGCGAAGTGGGTGATTTACACACGTCACGTTTGGCAACAGCTTTGGTTAACATTATATTCATCAGTGTACTAGCTCCGAAAATCTGTTCAATTTTGTCTCAGTTTGGAGCCGTTTACTGCTTTCCTAGCTACGTTCCACCGTTGCTTCTTGCAGTAGCTGTTTATTTCCTGTTTGTTAACACAGTGGTCTGCCGAGCCATACTACCGCGTACCAACTGCACGTTGACCACCTTTCAGATTGCATGACGGGAGACTGTAGGAGTGACACCTTTCCCACTTTGCATGAGACAGTCCCTCGTCACACATCACATGTGACAATACCAGAACTCTCCACCAATCGGGGACACATTTCTGCAGACTCAGGGACAGGTCATGTAAAGCAGGGACACATTTACAAATGTAGTGCTATTAACTTGACACAGTGACAGAATCAGAGCATATGACATAATATACATATTGTGATGTGACAGTTGTTTATAACTCCTACTTATTGCCATTAGTCAGTGAGTGTAATTCACCACCTTTCCTTCAACAGCCACTACATTTAGGAGGGATTAAGAGGGACATAGTTAGACTTTCAGTCGAACGCAGGGACGTACCTGACATTCAGGGACAGTTGAGTGGTATGGACAATACTCAAGCCATTGCAACTGTCCTGATTAGGGGACCTTCTCATGTTGTAGGTGTCTGTGCTGGTTGCTTGTTACAGGTCTTCTAGACCTGACACATCGATATGTCATATGTAGTAGCATAAGCAACTATACTGCTGCTAGACTATGCTTTGATTTGCTCCGATATGTATATTTCTGTACTATGCATGGCTGTATGTATGTTCTGCCCTGGTACATCTGACAGTTCTACAGACCAGGTTCCACTTTGGCTGTTCAGACTGGTGGCAGACCTGTTGACCCTATATGTAGAGCTATCACATGTGTCGAGGCAACACATACCCACAGCATACCTCTCAACTGTCCCTGATTTTCAGGGCCGTCCCTGATTTTGAATCATATTTTCACTCTGTCCCTCTCAATCCCTCCTAAAACTAGTGATGTTTGGAGGAAAGGTGGTGAATCACACTTAATGAATAATGACAATAAGTGAGAGTCACAAACTTTTTTTACTTCAGAAAATGTGTATTAATTCATATGCTCTGATTCTGTCAATGTTTCCAGTTAATAGCTCTAATATTTTAAATGTGTCCCTGATTGTCCTTGTGTCTTCTTGACTTATCTGTGATTCTGTTGCAATTTGTCCCCAATTGGTTGAGAGGTCTGAGCCACAGCCAGTAGTACATGGACGACCTCCACAGTTTGCATACGTTAAGGTTATTCATGTAGCATTATAATTGATAATACTGCTTCCTATTACATGTAGCTGTTACTGATACAACAAAGTGATGTCTGACACCACTACACACACTATATAGCCTCCATTCCTGAACTCACGGGCCCAGCATGAGCAACAGTAAATGTCTCTTTCTCTGAAACTCACATTTAATGAAAATGCATCTGACAACTCAATAAACTGCAAGAGATGTTCTGGGATTCACTGTCAAATAGCAGCTATGTGAAGGGTGCAGTATTTCAACTACTAAATGTGTAAAGTTGTTGCTACAGCTTGGGCAGCTCACCAGACATGTGATAACTTATGGGCCAGCCTAGAGACACTGTCAGATGAAGTGATGTGGTCAGAGTCATACAGTAGGCATACAAAGGCTGAGTGAAACTAACCTGACACTACAGCAATCAGCTCATTATCATCTTATAGCCTTACTCATCTGCATTAAGCATCAGACAAAATGTTGTAGCCTGACACAGTGCATTTCAAACCTGTGTGCTTGCATAAAACAAGCTGAATTAAAATTTCATTCATACATAAAATGTTAGCATTAAACTTGTAGACTTTGTGCTGTCTAGTTTATTCACAACCAAATGATAAACACACTATCTGCAAAGAACATGGTTGATATAATGATGCTCCTGTTTACTGAATTTGATTGTTACCTTTACACTATAACTACTGAGGGATGCAGGAATCAAATATTCACACACACACACACACACACACACGCACACACGCACACACACATGCAAACACATGCAACCATTATTTATGGATACTTGTATGACTGCCCACCTCAACTGTTGGCATGTGATTAATTCAATGAAAAAATTCATAAATAATGATACAGAAAGTTTTGAATTAGCATACATATTCTAAAGAATACAAAATCTGAAATGTACACAGCTGTTATTATTTAGTGACTGAAATTTGCAAAAATTTGGAGAAAGTCACAAATTTTGCATGGAACAGGATTATTTTCTTGAGAATTCTGGACAAAGCCAAAAATAATTGAAGGGGGACAATTTTTTTCTTATTAAGTTTTATGGGGGGCCCTTGCCAGCAGCTGCCTAAGTCACCTTGTTCTGGATCTGGTCCTGCATATAAGTGGTATTCATTTCTCTTTTTCTTTTTTGGAAGCTCTATCTAAGTTAAAAATGTATTAAATTGCAGGCATAGTTTTCCCTTACATGGATAAGGTACATATATAAAATACCAAACAGCCTGTCAAGTTATCAGAAAACAATAATTTGGCCAAATGGACTAAACTTAGTAATGGAACTCATGTTATGGGAAAAAAAATCACAATATTATGCTAAACATGCATATGATACACCAAACATGGGTATATACATGGGTCTATTTTAGACAAGCACAATACCACATACCCGACTTTCACAACACCAAGGCCAATTAAACGAAATTGCATTTCAATGATCTCTAGGAACTCCACCTGAAAACTCCAGGTAAGTAATCACTTGGCCACCATGTTGAACTTTGCCCTTTACCCACTCTGTAGTTGATCTCTGAGTCAGTATATTCAGTTGGGGGGGGGTGTTGGGAGAGCAGACCACCACAGAGGGGGTATGAAAGGTGAAATCTCCCACATAGGTGGGTTTACTTTGCTTTGGGTTTAATTTATTTTGTAGTGTGAACAAGTGATTACTTTCAGTTGCTGTTTTGAGAGGTCATTGAGATGCGGTTTTGGTTAAGTCATCTTGGCGTTATGAAAGTTGGGTATGTAGTATTTCGCTTTTCTGAAGTAAAGCAATATATTTATATAGAGATAGCTATAACACGAGTATATTATATATTATATATATATATATATATATATATATATAAAAATAAAACATGACTATATATATAGAGAGGGGATACAAGCTAACTGAGTTGACTAAGTTAAGTGACGAGATTTTAAGTAGACGTCTCAGTTCTTTTAAAGCTTTATTAGACAACCCTATATCTTTGGTTACTACTGATAACAACTCCACTTTTGTGAATGACATTAATAGTAACACTATTTGCTCTTTGGACATGAGTTCCGATGGGGGTCAAATCAGGCAAGTTGTAATAAACAATTGGAGGATTATAAAGGGCAACCATGACATTCAAAAAATTTTGGGGAATCAACCTTCTTTTGTTTTCAGGAACAACTGTAATTTAAAGAGAACTTTAGAATTTCATGATTTTAACAACAAAACACCACACACTAACAAAATTGGCATGCATTGTTGCCATACTTGCAATATGTGCAGATTTATTTCTGAGGGCCCCTATATCAGGATAGAAACCATTGACAAGACCATGAAGGTTCCTGGTTACACTGATTGTAATTCCAAGGGGGTAGTTTACATTAGCTTGTGTTCCAGTTGCCCTGCCTTTTATGTGGGCATGACGACTAGATGTCTCAAGACCAGAATAAGGGAGCACATTTACAGCATACGCAGTAAAGATGAAACTAATGCTCTTTTTAAGCATTCTGTTATTTGTTCTTCTTTTAAGAAATTTTTATTTTCTGTATTAGAAGTCGTACACCCAGATTTAAGAGGGGGGATTACAAAAACTACTTAGAACAGCGTGAGACTATTTGGCAAATTCGTTTAAATTCAGATAAATTTCCAGGGCTAAATGATGCCATAAATATTAAGTGTTTTTTAAAATACAGGAAACTGCATGTTAACAAAGATAGTGACACTGCGGCTTTGCTTATTTAAAACTTTTACATTATTTGACAGTGGTTTTGTGATGTCAAATTAATTAATTTTAACTAATTGTCAATTATATTTGTATAATTAACTTGTCTATTTAAATGTTGTTTGGTTCAACTGTTTTTGCATTCTGAGGAAGTCTTGTGACGAAAGCGGACATTAAAATTGCAGTACGCTATTGCTGTTGGATTTTTTGTCTCTTGCCTTTGGTTCAGTTTTTGGTTTTTGCTGGTTACTTTTGCTTTATTGGTTACAATGAAAACAGACTTAGCATTAAAACCTCTCTGCCATTGAAACTCACATTCATTGAAACAGCATTAAAACCCACATTCAAAGAAAATGCATCTGGCCAGTGGTGGATAACATTTACCTTTAAGCTGTTTTCAAATCATAGGCCCCTTGCACACATTTTTATGACCACACATGCATGTGTTCTTTGATTCACCTTCCTGATTGTATTAAGTTATATTCCCTATATAATACATCACTTGTTAAAGCATGTTTTAAATTTGTAGTTTTGAACATTTTCCATTAAGCAATGAAACAAAATGCATGAACCAATAATAACAAAACTGCCCAATTCAGAACATTTCATCAATAAAAGTCTAATCAATCTTCTGTCATTACAATCCATCAATGTTAGTCAATATGCACAATCTCTACATAAGTAAAAGTCATCTGAATAATTCCACATTAAAAAGATCTGTAGCTAATTCAGAGGTTACTGCTAGCAAACAACTTTATATTTCAGTTTATCATCAAATTCAGTACTTGCTGTCCTTGAAGAATAAATTATCTATGTTACATTTAAAAAATAGTAAGCTGGCAATATTGCAGTAGTGAATGGGTAGCAAACTGACAACAGATTCATAGTTACTAGACAACTCCTCCTTGGAGGACATACTCAGAACTGCGACCCCCCCCCCCCCTTAAAGTACAAAAAAGTATCAGCAAATCATCTACAAGCTGTGGGAGTAGAACCCACAGCCTTCTCCATCAAAAGGAAATCATGCTACCTGCTGTGCTGCTAACAGTTCCCTTACGTTCTGTTGTTTAGTGATACCATTTACTAAAGAACAGTTACGCATTGTAAACAGACTTAGCATGAGCAGCATTAAATCTGTCTCAACCCTGAGGCTCTCCGTTCTTTATAAAATACACTTGACACTAAATTCCTTGTAAAATGCACTTGACAGTCAACCATACCTCTCAGCCTTGTAGCACAAGAAATCTAGACAAAGCCAAAATTAATGGGAGCACAAAGGCACAAAACTAGAGACAAATTTAAATATTGCGTGTGTAATCTTAGAAAGTTGCTAGAATAAATGGTTTTGTGTTACCATGCATTTTCTGAAGGATATAAAGACTGAAACTTAAATATCTGTCATTATTTAGTGAATCAGTGCTCAACCGATTTGCCAGAAAACCACAAGTTTTATGAGGAACAGACCTAAAACATGAGGAAAAAATCTTGACAGTTGAGAGCTATGCACTCAACTTCTTGAAACTCAATTTTTTAATACCTTTGTGGTTGAGGTAGAGGATCCAGGCTACTGTTTCCTGTAACTAAGGTACAAAATTTGAGCCTGAGCAAATTAACTAACCACCAGTTATCCCTAACTGAGGCATATTTTTTTTGACTGCGAAGGCATTATACATCTCAGACTCCTATACATCAAGGAAATATTGGGGTCTAATGGCTAAGAGAGAAATGGGTAAAGAGTATAAGGGAAGTTATAATCACACTTAAAACCCACATAAATAGCATCCCTGTGAACATAAACAATCAAAACCAACCAGCTATTAAAATACTGAAAACTACGGTAAAAAACGAAGCTCTAGCAAAAAATATAAATGCTCTATACCAAGATGACAGACAAATGTACCTGACTGGTTCAACAGCTAACAAATAATATGCAACATTCAGGTCACAATTATGAGAAAAAAAAACAACATTCAGGTCACAATTATGAGGAAAAAAAGCAAAAACAATCAGCCACAGGTATTCCATCTAGTTTTACCAAGCAAATTTAGTTCATTAGTAAAGCAAACTGAACTATGGTAACCAAAGACAGGGACTGGCAAAAGCAATAGGCAACACTTATTTCAACCAGTTAAACCAAAGCAAATCTACTGTGGCAATAAATGCAGTTGAGCTTTACCAGCCAAACTCCAGCCATAAATGTCTACAACAAATATATCAAGTAGATTAGATTAGGTCAGTATTGTCATATAAAGATCATGAGATTATGTAATAAGAGCCAAAAAATGATGAGTAGGCCTTAACAGTCAGATGTTGTATTTGTCAGTATTCACAATAACACACACCAGGCACATTTCGGCCATCTTACTGCTGCTACCTCAGATAATGAGGCATTGTCGAGTTCCATTTAGGCTCTCTTCCATATTTTCTAGCTGTAAATTGGAGAAGCTTCTCAAGAAATTAAAGTTCAACTCATCCCCACAGCAGCATATGCTTGTAATTCACATGGCACCCTCACTATGTGTTTGGGTTTCCCACATCTGTCCAGCTGCCCTCACCTCCATGGCTATCTGAATAAACACTGCATCAAATGGCACTCTGTCTACAGCTCTCCACCTGTCTTGACCAGACTATTAGGAGCAAATTACATCTACTCAGATCAGATGACTCTAAAGTTAGTCATTGTCACTTGGTCTCAACATGTTGTTACCAAGTTAACTTAGTGCAGCCTTGTGTTTGAACATAGCGTTTGTTATGAAAAATCCATGGCAAGCCTATACGTTTATTATCAATACTACCTTCAGATTCAGTCCAGAAAAGTTATTTCTCTAAATCAGACAATTCTGAGTATCTATCATTCTCTATATTCAATAATCCACTGTTTCTGTATATAAACTCAGGACTTGTAAGAGAATACGTGAAAAGTGTTGTCTCCTAATGCCATTAGATAGCTAGTATGTGGTAGCCTAGCAAATACCAATTTTAAAATCTACAGATCTCTTACAAATATAAGGATAATACTTCTCTTCTACAAATTACATTCAAATTTAAGTGAATCTCTTATCAAATGGCACAAAATCTGACCTTATGGGTGTTTGAGTATCCCAAGACCTACTTACCTTACTTGCTGAAAAAGAATCATTTCACAGAAGCAGCACAAATCTGTCCTGGAGTGTGCCTACAGTCATTCTGTGGAAGAAGCAGCAGCACAAAAAAGGAAGGACTGAAACGCTAAATTCCATGGGGAAAGGAAGAACAAGAGGTATGTTTAATGATGCATGCACAGATGCAAGTGTATGTGACCAATGTTTTTAAAGAGAGAACACCGTTAAAGACAAAAAGATGCATGTCATTTTTTGTAATAAAAGTTGCAAAACTCAAAATCCAGGACAAGTTGTCGTGGTGTGTACTATCAGAAAAATGCCCTGCATAGGCAGATTAGCTAGATATATACACACACACACACACATATATATATATATATATATATATATATATATATATATATATTATATATATATATATATATATATATATATATATATATATATATATACATATATATATATATATATATATATATATATATATATATTTATATATATGGGAGCAGTTTACATAATCGAATTACTGAAAGCTCAAATTCCATATGGTCGAGACCATATGCTCGAGCTTTCAGTAACTCGAATGTGTAAAGTGTTTAAAAATAACACTTTACTTACTTTAAAACATTACTTGCACACAGAGGCAAGGATCCTTGTATGCTCTGTGTGTAAGTAATGTTTTAATTTTTTTTGCGATGTTGACAGGAAACAGGAAATCTCCCATTTTGCGCTTCTGCATACAGTGCAAAAATGGGAGATTTCCCTTTTGCCCACTGTAGTGCGATCTCGGAGTTGGTATATTTAAGTGTGGGGGGGTACAGCCCCCCACATGAGGGGTGGTGATGTATGACTTTTTTTTTTTTTTTACATTTCATTTTAGGAGTTCTAGTTTCCAAAAATAGATCTTATGATCTCGACCATATGAAGTTCGGGTTTTTGAGCTTCTAAAGTGAATCCATAGTTATATTTATCATTTGTTGACCGGGAAAGTCCGACTAGGTTCCACAGAGCCTCTTTTCAGCGGAGGGCCGGGGAGAAATGCTCCAGATGCATGTCTTTGGAATGTGGGAGGAAACTGGAGTACCTGGAGGAAACCCACGTGAACACAGGGAGAACATGCAAACTACACGCAGATGGCACCCCAGCCGAGAATCAAACCAGAGAACCTCTTGCTGTGAGGTGACAACGTTAACCACTGCACCACTGCGCCACTCAAATCTTGAGGGTTTGATTCCCTAGCCAACTAATGAACAGATTTTTTTTTCTCTTTATCAAATATGCGTCTTCTGATGGTAATGGTGCAGAATTTCTTATAATTTGTCTAAAATACTAATAGGATTTCTAGCATTTGAATTGATCAAGGTTTGATGATCATGAGAAATACAAAACAGTCCTTTGGTAAATGGTTCATGTTGTGTGTGTGTGTGTGTGTGTGTGTGTGTGTGTGTGTGTGTGTGTGTGTGTGTGTGTGTGTGTGTGTGTGTGTGTGTGCGTGTGTGTGTGTGCGATATTTGGTATATTTGTTTGATTCAAGTTAGTTGTAGTTAAGTATGAAGCTTGCAGCAACCACAGTCTGTTTTGATATAAATAAGATAGTCTGTTTCTAATAGGTGTAACTTAAATATACTCAGTACCAAATGTTTGTCACACAAAACATTTTAAAATGTTCTGTGATGCCTATTCCATAGAAAGGTGGAGGTAGACTCGTACAGAAAATAAGTACAAGTTATGTGGAGTGAATTAGCACTCAAGAACTGTTTCCCCAGAATAGGACTGATTCTGGGGTATATTGATTACTTGAGGGGATGAAATGAGTCTCCTTTTTCTCTCATCACTCCCATTGTAGCACAAGTCAAATGATTTGACCCATACTGGGCTTAAGCATATATAATGGCCAAAGAAGTTATATTTAAGCCTGGTGGTCAATTTATCAAAGTCTAGTTGAGGGTACAAAGACATAGGCCTGTCAGTGGAAGTAAAGGCACCCAAATGCAACAGACAGGCAGTATGTACACATTTTTTTCTTTTGGAATGTAGGAGAATGCTTTCATGCTAGAAAACAAAAAAAATATTTTTCAGAAATGAAAATGTGTGAATGCCCAAAAAGCACTTCCACAGGAGACTAAACCTAAGATTAGGGAAGTACATAAACTGTGAAACAGGAATTCCCATGTATGGTGACAGATCATAAAGCTGGCTAAGGAAAGAGAGGGTTGGCGATTTTATTTCATAGAAGTTTAAAAGTCAAATCTGAATCCTGCAGAATCAGTAAAATGGGAAGGTGGATTATACAAAGAGGCAATATCTATGGTCCTAATATTTATTTATTTATTTATGTTTTATTTATTTTACATTTGTTGACCGGGATAGTCCGACTGGATACATGTCCATTTTCGGAGGCCTGGGGAGAAAAGCTCCAAGATAAACAGATACAATAAAAATCATTACAAAATAAAATCTCCAGCTAAACAGATAGAATAGAAACAATATAGACATATTTACAAAGTATGCATAGACAATCATGAATAGACAAGTTCACAGGTTAAAAGTTACCCCTGTTTACAGCCAGGGGAAAATAGACTAACTAGATTACTAGTTTATTCATCATTCTTAATTAGTGTTAGCCAGGCTTATTACAGTAACAAAGCCAGTTTAGTGCCAATTGTTGTTTAAGTTTGGTTTTAAACTGGCCAATGGAGGAGAGCATAGTGATGTCAGCTGGAAGTAAGTTCCAGACTCTACTTGTAGAGTCTGCTAGGATAGGGTATCACCAGCTGCATTGTTAATTTTGATGGTTTGAATTAATAGTTTATTTGAGGATCAAAGCAATCTCGGATTGTTATGGGGGGGGTGATTATGTTTCTAAGAGTTAGTGTATGATCTGGGTTATAAAGAATTATAATTGGCCATAATCAGAAGGTTGTATTGGATTAGATTGGGTAGTTCAAGCCACCCAAACTGTTTGAGGTTGATACAGTGGTGTGTTCTAAAAGGCAGGCCAGTGGCAAATCTGGCAATGTGATTAAAACAGGTTGACAGTCTGTTGAGTACAGACTTGTTTAGATTGGAGACAAGGGGGAAGCGTATAGCAGTGTAGAAAGTAGGTGAGATCGAGCTATAGCAATCTTAGCTGGAAGGGTTAGAAAGGCTTTTATTCTATATAGTGACCCAAGTTTTTTATTGATGGTCTTGATAGTTTGATTTACTTGTAGGTTAAACTTTAGGTTGTTGTCAATGATGACACCTAGCAGTTTTGTAGAGGGGTCATGGGAGATTATTATGCCATCTTTTGCATTTATGGTGAAGGTAAAAGCAATAGACCTTTGTGTTGGCGAGAATAGTAAGATTTTAGTTTTTTTTGGGGGGGGGTTTAATAACAATCGATGATCAGAGAGCCAGTTTTCCACAGTATTAAATGTGGACTGGGTAGCAGATCTCAAGTTTGAGGGAGATGTAGCTGAGCAAACCAGGGTGGAGTCATCGGCGTACTGAATACAGGTGACATTTGGGATGACAATATGTAGGTCATTAATAAAGATGGAAAACAGTAGGGGCCCTAGTATGGAGCCTTGTGGTACTCCAAGGGTATTTGATAATAGGTTGGAGAGCTTGTTCTGCCAGATAACAGCTTGCTGCCTCCCACTGAGGTAGGATGTAAACCATTGAAGGGCCTTATAGTCTAGACCGAAAGTTTGAAGGGTGTCAATCAAACGTTGATGATCAACCATGTCAAATGCCTTGGAAAGATCCAAGAAGAAGGCTGAGGATATGCAATTATTGTTACGGTTATTATTTATGGTATTGGTAAAGGCCAGTAGGGCTGAGGTCGTACTGTGGTGTGGTCGAAAGCCGTGTTGAGTGTCAGTCATGAGGTGATTTTGGATTAGATGGTGCATGAATTGTTTATGTGTACATTTTTCCATTATCTTTGCAAGTGGTGAAAGTATAGCAATTGGTCTATAACTGGAGAATTCAATGGATGATCCTCCTTTATGTAGTGGGATTACATAGAATTTTTTCCAGATGGTGGGGATTTTAGCCTCTGCTATAATACAATTAATTAGTATTGATATTGGATAGGCAATGGCGTTGGTTGATATTTGTAAGTACTCGGCGGGGAGCTGGTCAGCAGAGAGTGTGGTAGGTTTTAATTTTTTGATCAAAGAATGGATTAGAGCTGTGGACACTGGTATAAAGTTAAATGAGAGTTGGTTTTTGGAGGTGATACTATCAGGGCCAGAGGATCTAGGAGGTAACTGATTAGCTAGGGCTTGAATTGTCTCAGTAAAGAAGCAGTTAAAACTGTCTGAGACCTCTTCAAAGGTTTTATCAATGGTAGCGGCGGGGGTAGGTGTAGATGTCTTACCAGGATGAAGTATCTTATTCAGGCCTACCCAGAACATTTGAGGATTATTCTGGTTAGCAGTTTGTAAATTACAACAGTATTGTTTTTTTGTCTTGCATTATGGATTTTTTAGTTTCATTCCTAGCTTGCCTGTATTTAACATGATCATGGAAGTCTTTAGTGGAGTGCCACCGAGCCCACACTTTGTTTCTACTAATAATTTTTTGTCTAGACTCTTTGGAAAGCCATGGCACAGTTTAGTACGCTTTGAGCAGACAGGTGCATGCAAATCTAGGATTTCAAGAAATTTGTTATTAAAATATACAACTGCCTCCTCTAAGGGGAAGTGTTTTAGCATAGCCCAGTTACAGGAGTTAAGTTCCTGTTGGAATTTGGCAGGGTCAAAGTCTCTTTTGTTTCTGACTTTCCTGAGTAAGGGTTGTGGATGGTTGATGGCTTTTTGCTTAATTATGTAAGTGAGAAGGTGGTCACTTAGGTCATCGGGGAGGGTACCAGCAGTGTACAGTTGGGGGTTACTATTTACTCGTACCCAGTCAAGTATGCTTTCTTTTTGGTTGGGTTTACCTTGTCTGGTAGAGGTAGCTATAGTTTGTGATAAAGCATGCAGGTTGATGTGGGTAGAAGGGGATTCTGAGGAACAGGTTCCCCAATCTATTTTACAGTCTCCAAGTAGTAGGATTTCTTGGGGATAATGACATGATACCCAGTGAAGGGTATCATCAAGCGTGGCTACATTATTACCTGGGGAGATATACATACAGATGATGTTGATGCATTTGCTTTTGTTAAGTTGCAGTCTAGTGGCAAGAATTTCGGAGTTATTAATCTGAGGTGGTTGATTAACAACTATGGTCAGATTCAGCTCAGATTTGTAGAGTATAGCTACTCCACCACCCCACCCCACCCCTTCCTGGAAGCACGATCCAGCCTGTACAAATTATACCCTGGTGGTAACACTTCATTGTCTGTAGTGTTAGGTTGTAACCAGGCCTCAGATAGACAGAGAATCTCAAGGGAATGTATAGCCAGGAGAGCATGCAGTTCATGTATCTTGTTATTAATACTTCTAATATTCAGATGATAGGCCAGGAGAGAGTTAGTTGGTCTGCTGATTATAGGTTTAGGGCTTAGGTCACTGGTGGAGGGGGGTGTATTTATCAGAGATGGATGGGCCTGGGTTGCAGTGAATGTCTACACTGAGTATTAGGCTTGGTCTGTACATTATGATAAGCCTCAGGAGTTTGTTTACAATTTTGTAGTATTGTCTAGATTGAGTGGTAATGTGCAAGGGGTTGGTATACTGAAAGAGGGACAAAGTTGGGTTATACCCTTTGTTATTAACATGGCTGAAGGTGGGAAGCTTTACAGCTGGAGTGATAGTATGGCCTTTAGGTACTGATAGTCAGTAAACATATGGTTTTCATACAAGGTGAGTACATAAGTGGTGAACAGAATGGGTAGTAAAAAGAGTAGAATAACATAATGAGAGAGGAGTATTTTATTTTGGACTTTAGTTTGTATGACACAATAGTAGTAGATCTGATGGTCAAATTAGAGAAAACGGAGTGGGTGGAGAGAAATATGTTAGGTGAGGCTAATAGGATGGTGGAGACAGGGTGGAGAGTACGAAGGTAGAAGTTAATAGGATATTTTAGCAGGGGTGTGGTTAAGTACCTATAAATGTAGAGGTAGTGAGGGTGGGTGGTAATTGGGTGCAGGGAGGGGAACAGAGCAAGCCTGAGCGCAGTGAGTGGAGCAGGGCTAACACTGACTCCAAGTGTTTGCTTAGGATTTGGTAGGTATGCAGTGTCTGATTTAATTTGTAATTAAATTTAAACTGGATTTTTAGCAGTAAATTAAGCTATATATTAGAACTAAGTTATAGACTATAATTGAGCTATGTTATAGGCTTGTACAGGGTATTTGTAAACTGCAGGTAGAGGGCACAGAGTATGAGTTTCAGGGCTATGAGTGGGAGAGTGGAGTAAAACTACAGTATTCAGGGATTAAGTTTAGGGTTAGAAATAGTGTTAGGGGCAACGTTGTTTAATTGAAAAATAGGACATAGAGGGTGCCAATTTACTATAGGGGACAGACTATAGGTGGCTTTAGACCAAGGGTAGCATTTTACAGGATAAAATATAACAGTACAGTAAAAAGGGTTTGGGAGGGTGGCCTAATGGTTAAGGTGTTTGCCTTACAAACACAAGGAACAGGGTTTGAGCCTCACAAGGCATAATTGGCTAGGCTTAAAATGGCTCGCAAGGGCAGTTAGCTTAGTACTAATCTATAAACCTATAAACCTTGGCCACTTGAAGGATGGACTTCAGGTAGATAGTGAGTACTGTTTTTCAGGGTAGCTTCTTTCAGGCAGGAGACTCTTATTTTTAGATATTTTGAGGGGGTATGCCTTGGCCACTTGTAAGATGGACTTCAGGTAGATAGTGGGTACTGTTTATCAGGGTAGCTTCTTTCAGGCAGGAGACTCTTATCTTTAGATATTTTGAAGGGGTATGCCTATTAGGATAAGCAACACTGCCGGCTGGGTCTGTAGGCACCAAACATTATTTTTGAAGACTTTTTTTAAAAACCTGGAAAGAGAATGTGGCATAGGGAGAATTTATAGGTAGTAGGGAGGGCTTCAGTGTTATAATGAGACCTGAAATGGATGCGTGTATGGTAGAAAGCAACACAGGTTTAGGGCTCAAGATTGGCTGAAGTGAAAAATGAATTAACACCATCCAATAAACATATGGAGGAAGAAGCAAGGGAAAGATAGCATGTATTTGTTCAAGGGGAGAGGGTATCTAGAGCAGCAGATTGGACTACTTTCTTATAAGAAGGAAAAATCAGGTTAGAGTTGGCTGTGTTAGTTAGATATATTTCAGACCTTGTTTCAGTAATTTTGTCACTGGAAGTGGGTCAAAGACAGGCTTGATCAGGTTCAAGGAGGTGGGCTTATTAGAACTGGAGAACAAAAGAACAACAGGAAACATTAAGGAATGAGATATGTTTAGTAATATCTGATAAAGGCCAATGGGAGGGATGTTCTGCATATTTTATGGTGGGAGTGAGGTTAAAACAGCACCAAGGGCTGACTGAATGGCAGTGAAAGGCTGGAATAGTTGCCTACTGACCAACATAGTAAAGGACATAGAAATGTCTTTAAAATAGTTGCAGGAATTCATTCAAATGAAGGGTACAAAGTGAATTCATCCTGATTAAAGATAAATACATCCTAAAGGGATAATTGGAAAATGTAACAATTTCACAGGCAGAGGTAGAATACATAATGAGAAATGTCATCTGGTTGCTGCAATGGAAGAAGAGTGTGAAACATACCATTTGGGTATACAAAGCAAAAGAAAGAAAGCAATGTGTGAACAGTATAAAGAATAAAACAGGGCAGGTGTTAAATTCACCCAGTCAAATAAGGGAAGCATTTAGATCAGATCTGGAAGATGTATATCAAAAAGCTAAGGAGAATTAGGTAGTGGAATCATTTCAGAATACAAAGAATGGAAAGTCAGTATTTGAGGAAGACTTCGATTAGTCTGGCAGCTGATGCAGAGGGTAGGATTTTATTCTGTATGCCCTTATTTGTGTCCTCTCTGGTCCTGCACAAGTTACTTACTCCCACAGTGCTTAAGGGTAACCGAGAATTTAGGTAAGGCTCCTCTATGGTCACCAGACTGCAAGCC
Source organism: Protopterus annectens (assembly GCF_019279795.1). NCBI lineage: Eukaryota > Metazoa > Chordata > Ceratodontiformes > Protopteridae > Protopterus > Protopterus annectens. The sequence goes on from NC_056732.1 coordinate 835,126,854, forward strand.
TAATGACTACTTATGAACCAGTGGGAATTAAAGATGCCCATTAAATTACAGGAGATCCAGATAGTTACACAGAGTATAAAAAAAGAAAAAGCACTGGACCCCTATGTTTCTCCCTTAATTTTACAAATGGGGAAAAAGAAGTGGTACCGATGTTACTAGACCATTACAGTCAGATTTGTAGGATGCAAACAATTCTAAGAGACAGGAAGCATGTTAGAATTATTGTAATAGAAAACGTCAGGGGGTAGAACAAGTCTGGCTAACTACTACCCAATTTCATTTCTAAATTTAGTTATAGTAATCCTAGCAAAAATCTTTGTAAAGAGGTTGGATGAGATTTTGCCCAAAATACGGAAAACAGAACAAAATGATTTCATGAAAGGGTAGGCAAAGTATTGATAATTGGTGGAACTAGGCCAGCAGCCTTGAAGAAGTCATCAAATGGGATACCAGAATGCATGGATAAATCTGTTTGACATCAAAAAAACCTTTTATACCATGAATTGGTGTTTTCTATCTGAAGTACTAGAGAGTAGAAAATCTGGAGACATGTTTAGTCAATGGATTAAGATGTTACTTGACACTCCCACCTTGGCTGTATTAATAAAAAAGTGAATCTCCACACAAGAAAAGATTTTTGGGAGGACTAGAGAGTTGGTACCAACTGTCCCCATGGCTTTTTCTGCAAAGGATAGAAAAGCTAGCTTTAGAAATGCATGCCATTTAAAAAAAAGAGTTAAACAACAAGTGGAAGCCCTTGTTTCTGCTGTATGTCGATGATTGCATATTAATAATGGTGGAAACTATAGATAAAGCTTTGCTCTCAGTGTGAGACATATTTGATAAATTCCTTAACTTTTTTTCACTTCTATCACTTCTATCTTCCTACTGCCTAAGGCCACTTTCACCCTTTACCCCACTAATGTAGACTACTGATCCCCATTCTTTGCTCCCTGACTTCTCCTCTCTTCCACATACTTTCCTCCCCAACCGCCCCTTCTCTCTCATGATTACAAAGGTTTGCATATAATTTTTAATATTTACAAGCATAGTATTCCTTCTAACTAACTACCCCAAATATTACGAATGAGTAGTCTCATAAAAAAAAAAAAAAATATTACACACTAATGTTTTTATGTAACAATTGCTGTTTTTATAATATCTGTCATAACTTCTATATTACTTTTGTATGTTTTTCTTGGAGCTTTTCTCCCCGGGCCTCTACTGAAAATGGACGTGCATCCAGCTAGACTAGCCCGGTCAACAAATGTAAAATAAAATAAAATAAAATAAATAAAAATAAATTTTTGGGACTGGAAATTAATTTTAACAAAACTTTACTGATCAGAATGAGAGAAGAAAAAGGAAGGGGTACAATCAAAGACATAAAGGAGGTAGAATTTCCCACCTACCACAAGCTGGAGGTGAGTTATACTTATGAAGGGACAGTCATAAGAAACGTTAAAATACTTGTATAATAAGATATGTAAAGTTTTAAAGAATGGGAATGGCAGAACATTTGTTACAGTAGGCAAAATAAGCTCTATTAAGATTTTGATTCTTTGTGCTATTGTACATGGCTGTTAAGATATAGACTTCACTCAAAGAGTATCCAAGCAAGACACACCAATACAGGCTTCCATGACAACAGCAACTCACTTACAATTGCATGAAGATGGCAATGATCCTGAACTTTGCAGGGATGAAGATCTATAGTCCTCTATAAAGAAACTCTATGGTGAACACTCAGGGAAACCTGCAGATATGTCTTAAGCATTCTACATAACACGTGTCTGTAAAATAATTATGAACAAGTTAGAGGTTGTGATGACTCTCCACTGGACCAGTAATCAAAGACCCTCAATCCTCACCTCTGGCAACAATGGGATAATGTTCACTGGGAGGATGATAAGTACACATGCAGTATTATCAAGTGCAATTTCCCTTAAGACAAACAGAGACCACAGTCAGTCCAGGGCTGGCTTCTCCTTTTTTTCTCCAGATCCGCAATAAGACTCACCACTGGCACACTTCTAGTGTTGAGATCTCAGCTGAGTGACCAGCTAAGACCTCCAGCACCCTCTTTGTCCAACCAGTGCTTTGTGCCCCTGCCCAAGTATCTGATGCACACACTCTTTGAGGTTTGATTTACACACACACACACACACACACACACACACACACACACACACACACACACACACACACACACACACACTCACACACACACATCTTCGAAAGACTATGCCCCCTTCTACCCAGACTATAAGGTTGTTACCACTGCCACCAGTCAACTCCTCAACAGCTACTCAAAGGCCTTTAAAAAGGGTGTCCAATCTTACTGTATAATATTAATATTAATATAAATGGTAGTTTTACCAAGAGCAAGGCGATTAAGAGTGTCCCTCATAGTGTCACCAAATAAATATGCAAGTACTCTCAAAACCTAAATATTTCTACACAGATAAGCCATAATGAAAGGTTTAAATATATATAATAATAAATAATAAAAGAACAAGACAATGCTAAATATATATTCACAGTGACATCAGAGTTCAAAACCACAGGAAATATTTAAAACAACATTGCAGGACAGTCTCACATAAATAAAGAAAAATATCTAAACTAAGATTCACTATATTCCTGACTGAATCTAACAGAATTAGGCTATAATCTAAGAACTTACTAATAGAGCAAGGCAGATGTGGTGAACGGATCTTTTAGTTGTTGTCAGGACCAAGACAGAATGCTCTGTCTTACTAAGAGACATCTCAGAATAATATCTAAAATATTACTAATGGGATAGCTTGCAGAATGACATCACTTCTTTTCATCTAACCCTAGTTCCCAGGCAAAACACCCATTGATGAAGTTGGCAGTATTTAGCATCTACTTGAAAAAATATACAGACAAGGGCTTCCCCTCAGATCTCTGGCAGATGCTGGAAGTCATAAAACACTTGCATTCCTTCATGGTTTCAAGACTAGCAATTAGTTCTCCCCTAATACAGAACATTTCCTAGTACAGGCATTATGTCTCTTGCCTTCATTGAAAACTGGAAGATACCATCTTTTATGGCCTAGCCATAAAGTAATTTAATTTTTTTTTCCTGAAGTTTGCTGGACTAAAGTTAACCTCCTGTATTCCAGTTTCCACTATTAAAAATATGTATATTTAAACAGTTACAGTAGTGCATGTACATTTCTGTTCTCTACCAGTAGGGTACACTGTGGTTACATTTCAAACAGCACTTTGCAAATACCTTTTCAACGCACGTCTGTGCAATCAGTAGTATATACCCATGACATACAGTTTTAATATGTTTCTAACACAAGCATCTTATATAAATCACTTCGATATTCACACATGACATATAGTTATTTACAAAATTCCAGTTAGCTGTGCTGGCAGTATCTCCTTTTATCACAGAGCTCAAAGACAAAGTCCCTACCAAGAGCAGAAAAATGAAAAGAGGCAGACATATGTGATTGGAAACAGATTAATGAGTTAGGCATCTCAGATATGTATGATAATGGGCAAGAAGGGAGAGGACTTCTTTACTGAGAATTGAAAAGGTGTTTTCAGACTGGAAATCAATACATTTAAATTTATTTTAAATTAATGTGGACGTATACAGAATGTTCCAGCTCTAGGTAGTGAGATTAATTTATAATGATATCAGGCAGTATGGGAATGCAAAGAGAAGAGTCAGATTACAGATGATCTGAACAGTTAAGAAAGGCACTGATGAGAAAGTACCACAAGATGAGTGGAATCACGTGTGGAAAAATGCCCATCAACATAGGAAAAGACCATATGTCTGGGATCAACAGATGAGGATCCTACACTTGAGATACAATACAGCTAAATGGTCACACAAGACAAGGAATTATAAAAGAGAAGGAGATGTGAAACTGGGGGCGCAGGGTTGCTACATATGTCTTAGGATGGTAGAGAGGCACAGAAAGATGTTGAAAAGTGATTTAAGGTGGGATGGGGATGTTTGGTGAAATTCAAATTCTGTCATGGGAGGAATTTTGACTGGAGGTAGAGACAAGGACAGTGGTGTGCAAAAAGGAAGAGCTGACTAGACCTGATTGCTGTTCGCATTTGTGCCAAAAATATTAATAGCAAGGAAATAGAGAATGCCTCACAAGGCTAAAATGGGGAGTCTGCATGCAGAATATCTAAAAGTGATTAGAAGGGTTGAACATTATTATACACTAAATGTGATGGAGAAAAAAAAATAAAAGTTGGGTATCAGTGACATATTTTACTAGAATCTAAACAAAACTAAGACTCTATAAGGCCAATTGTAGACTAACCTAGAGTTAGATAGTATTTGCAGTTTTATGGAAGGTAGCAAATGTCTTCTTCATATGTAATATGTACACAGGTTTGGAATATTGTTTAATGAGGGCAATTTACATTGTGTGTGTGTACACACTGTATAATGGATGTGACCTTGTTGTTGCTTTGCTTTATTTTGTTTGTTTAATTATTTATTTGTTTTTGTTGACTAGGAAAGTCTGACTGGGCAGAACCCCTTGTCAGTGGAAGCCTAGGGAGAAAACTCCACAACAGTATATTTATATTAACAAGTGAATTTCAGAAAATTCTTAGAAAGAACAACAGTTACATTTCTCATGAAACATCAAACATGATTACAAGACAGGTCTATACAGTAAAGTATTTACATCAGCAATTAGAAGTTTATTTAGTTGCTCCAGCTGTAAAATCTTGAGAAGTAAATGGATTTATACTGCAGAAGGGAAAACTATTGTAAAGAAGTTTAGTGTTATTACATTTCAGTAAAGAAAGGTTTGCAAGGAGTTTAAGATACGTAATGAAGTACGTTATAAAATTATGTAGGAAGGCACATTTTAGTATTGTATATGCTTGTAAAAGGTTCAAGAGATCAAGAGATATAATGAAGTAAAGTAATAAAATTTTGTAGGTGGGAATGGAAGATATTAATATTGTATAGAAGGATAGTGGTAACAGCACATGAATGAGAGAGCATGGTATAGCATTAATTCTATTTAGGCTGCCTGGTCCATATTGGTGTATCTAGCATGTTTATAATCTACACATACTAGAGGTGCATGAGAGGACTACGGCAGTGGATGGGGTGGTTAGAAAAAGAACAAGATGAAAAAGTGTTGTTTAAGAGGGGAATGAAAATGAATGTATTAATACAAGTGCAAAAGGGAAAGCTGTTAGATATTTAATGATTAAAGAAGGGCAAAACGTAGTGATAAGCAATAAGAAGTTTGTGTTTTCATTTGAAAGTCCAATAAAAATCATATAAAAAATCCCAAAGTTCTAATTCAGATAAATGCAAAAACAACACAAGATGGGAGGAAATGAAGATGAACAATGTATGGCTGATTGCCTTTACCTTATTTATTCTTACTGGCAATGGAAACACTAGACAGAAGACTCTGAAAGAAGCTAAATGACCACACTAGGAGCTAAGAATGGTATACAAAGTTTTATAGGTTGGGAAATGACTGCCCTGATAAAACGATAGTACAAAGATACACAAGAGACTTTAGAAAGTTGTCATCGTTAGCAATCAGCATAAAGAAAATGTTGTGGCATCAGTATTAGAAGAAATAGAAAAGGAAAAAAGCTAGGAGGAAACCAAGACAAGCTGTGAGCAAAATATCTAGGGCAAGTATGGCTGACGGTTAGCAAAGTGAGAAAGAAAACTATATCCTACTAAAAGAGAGTATTAATAAAGACCTACAGATATGCAAGAATAAAGCTTATACAATGATGAGAAAAGTGAACATAATTAGAATGAATAACTTTATGACTGAATGCTTTCTTAGACATATCCCTATAACTGAGAGAAATATACTTAAAGGCCCAAATAAGATATGTGATGTGTTTTATAGTAAGGAATAAAATTAAGGAAAGCTACAAGAATACTGCAAGTAAGAAAGAGAAAGACACAAGGCAGGGATAAAACGAACAACACAGGAGAATATATAGAAGTTAACAAAGAAAATCAAAGTGGAGGGTGAAGCCAGTCTGGTAGAAGCAGTACAGAAAAACACAGAATAAAGAGAAGATAAGTGAATAAAGGAAATAATTGACTCTAAATGAGGTAAACATAGTGCAATTTGGGTCAGGGAGGTAGCCCTCAGGCAAGAAGTAAAGTAGGATGAATTATAGAGAGGGAAAGGAGTGTGATAGCTAAGGAAACTGGCTCTAGGGGTGAAGATAAAGGATGACAGACAGCAAGGAATAAAACACTAAATAGTGGGAAACGGGAATGTGAAAGAAGAGGTGTATTTGTATATAAGGGCTCAGAGGTGACCTGTGTCTTGCCTGCAAGGCAATATCAGACCCTGCCCAACTAGAGATGCTCCATATCCATAAGTTTAACTCCTCATGCAATACCCACTCGATAGGCCTAAATCTAATATGCGACATCAGCAAAACCTGCTGGAGAGAAAGGTTTGTCTCCCAGAGGCTATCCCGTCTCTGGAATAGACTTCCCATATATAGCAAACAAATACCTCACTGCTCCTCTTCAAGTGCAACCTTGATGAGAGGAAGGGAAACCACAAATTTGTCCCAGGGGTTCCACCTATGTCCCTCACTGACAGGGGCAACAGGTGTTGACTGAGGATACTTTTTTGAGGATAATCTCTTGGCTAGTCTTGTAAGGGTCCTAGGGCCATTAGCCTAGTAACCTCCTATGATCCTATAAGGACCTACTGAGAAAGGAGACAAGGAAGAAACACAGAAACTCAAACCCAGCTGCAAGAGTAGGCAGATGGCAGAAACAATAAAATCACTGCAACACTATGGAACCAGCAGAGAGGACATTGAACAGGTGGTAAGGAGGAATAGTACCCCAGATATGTGTAAGGAGAGGGAACAAGAGCAGTAGGAAACTTGTTGAAAACATGGGGTGATTTATACATTCTGAGTCTGAAAGTGTCGATGTTAATAGTGTTACTTTTTTTTATTTTAACATTTGTTACGTTGATAAAGTGTCCGTCCTTTTGGTCAGTGTTTTTTTTTTTTTTTTTGGTTTATTTAACCTTTTTTCAGTCCTTTATACCAAATATGATTTATATATGAAATGAAGCTACCAAAGAATGGGAAAAGATCTGGAAAATAGATGTCTAAAATATATGGGAATTGTGCCCATTTGGGCTAGACACAGGATGAAGAAATATTGCTAAAGGTGTATTATGACAAATCCTAACATTAGAAGCAGAGATGAAAGTAATCATAAAAATTGGAAAAGGGAATATTTTAGCTCAACCAAACATCAAAACAACAAAAAATATACAAATATTAAATTCATTTTTTATTTGATATTCATTGTCTGGGAGAGTCTGACTGAACCAGAGCTGTTTTTCAGTGGAGGCCCAGGGAGAAAACCTTGTAAAAGAAAATACATATTTGTTTATACATTTTTATGAAGGAATATAGAAGGAGAGTGGTGGTACAAGAGATTGAATGAATGGGAATTAATGTTAGAACAGTAGGTGGCAGTAGGAAAGATGAGGTTAGAAGAAAAACATAACAGAGGAGGTGAAAGGGGTTAAGAAAGGTTAGGAATCATCATGGTTTGTGTTGTCTGTTCAGAGATCTAGCAGTATTCAAGGTGCAATTCTACAGTGCCAGCTCCAGGAGTTTAGCAGGTGTTCTTTGAGAGCTTTTTTGAATTGCAGTGTGTGGGGTATTGTGCGAATGGTCAGGGGCAGTTTGTTTCAATTAAGGACTGGGGTGTATCTGTATACATTTGGGCCTATAGATCTCTTGGGTTTGTATACGTCTAAAAGCAGTTGATCAGAGCTCCTGAGGTTTCTTGTTGGATAATGACAGAGATGAGAGAGGAGATATTAGGGCAGGAGGAGGGCTCATTTAGAACACTGTGAATGACGGGCACTTGCGAGAATAGAAGTTGATGTGGGAACTGTAACCATTTTAGTGCCTTAAGGGAGTAGCAGTGATGAGAGTGATAGGTCTGCTGTGTAGCAGACATAGCTACGTGTTGTAAGTCATTTCGAGTTAGTAGTCACGAATGCAGGTTAGTAAGGATTTGTGAGCTACAGAGAAGGCTGGGTAGGATGTAGGCATGAGCAAGAGCAGTATGACAGCCTTTAGTAAGGATTTTTTTATTTCTGTAGAATACACCTAGTTTTTGATGTTTTTTTATACAGTGTTGAGCATATATGTTGAATTTTAGTTGATCATCTATTGTGGCTCCTAGAAGTTTGGTGTAAGTTTTGACATTGATGGGAGTGTTACTGAATAAAGTTATGGTGACATTGGATTTGTGGTGGTTAAGTGTTTTTGGGAGAATAGCTGGAGTTTGGCCTCTTTGGGACTGAGAATTAGTTGGTTATTGGCAAACCAGTTTTCAACAGAGCTGAAGGAGTTTTGAGTGATAGTGTGCAGATCACAAAGGGAATTGGACGCAGAGATGATGGTAGAGTCATTTACTTATTGAATGGGGGTTGATTGTGGACAGGATGCAGAGAGAAGATTTGTGAATATGTTGAATAGTAATGGGCCAAAGACTGAGCCTTGGGGATACCCATTTTGATGAGGAGCAGGGGAGAGTGTGCAGAGTGCCATTTAACAGATTGTTGCTAAATTAGACGAAGTTAAGTGGGGAAGATTTAAGAAAATGAGAAGATAGAAAGAATTGGCAATTACATACGCATTAAAAGTAGGAAGAAGAACAATTGAAAATCAAATATAGAACACAAGTAAGGGAACACTGGATAATTCAAGTATAATGGATGGTTAATTAAACTTATGTATGCTATACAAGTTAGTCATATACTAGGTGAACTGTAAGGAGTGCATTTTTGCATGGTTCTTTGTTTTTAATTTGTTAATCTCTCTGTTTTTTTTTTTGTTTTTTTTTTATTTTTATGTTTATTTTTACTTTTGTCCATTTCTTTTGATTTAGTCATGGACACCTAAATAAAAAAATAAATGAAAAAGAAAATGAGTGTGTTTGTATATGTATAATAAAGCCACAAAACAAGGAAAACACAACCACACATGCATTAAATGTATACAAATTATCAATTAAATTGTTGTCTTGGCAAAGTCTTTAATGTTAAATAAAAAAATAAAGTCAAATTTAATAAAACAACTGAACATGGGAAAATAACAGATTAACACATTATTAGCCTTTGACCTGAAAAAAAAAACAGATCTGAAAATTATAATATAACAAAAGACAGCTTCATCTTGAAAGCACTTGCCATGGCATTGTTTCTTTGTTTATCTAGACTTTTCTTGCAATATGAATAGTTTACAGTTTAGTACATTTGCTCTTTACAGTTGGATTCATTAGCTGTGTTGAATATGTCTATTAGTTATACAAAAAGGTGAAACTACTGCCTAATACTGTTGCTGTTGTTTTAATGATGGTGCTGGTTCTTTCTCATACTGACATTAAGGCTAAGGCCATATGAAAATAAAATTGCCAAAGATTCCAAAGACAACCACAAGGCATTCTATAACTATGTCAAGAATCTAAATGGCAATGCTCAGATCTGCTCTGAGCTACAACAGAATGGCATTAAATATACTGCTAATATCCTGGCAGATCTATTCAGTGACAACTTCACCCCCCTCTTGCCCCCTAAATGGCCCATCTCAATACCAGAAGACTGCCAAATTCTGGTAATAACGGCCACACAGGTAAAAAAACACACTCTCCAAAGCTAAAAATACAGCATCCATGGGAACAGATGACATCCTGGGCTGTGTACTATATGAACTACAAAATGAACTGGCACCTCACCTAAGTGTCATGTTTAATCATAGCCTCACCTCAGGGTTCGTGTCCACTGAGTGGCGCACAGCTACAGTTATTCCAGTCCACAAGAGGGGATCCACCTTGGATCTCGGGAACTACCGCCCCATCAGTCTGACGAGCCTGATCTGCAAGGCCATGGAACGTATTATCATGGAACTTATAAACAAAGACATTGGCAACCTTCAAACACTGGACCCCACCCAGTTTGGGTTCGTGAAGGGCCGATCTTGTCTCCTAAACCTGATTTACTTCTTCAAATCAGTCTTCAGAGCCATGGACAAGGGTAAGGCAGTCCACACAGTCTATCTGGACCTTGCCAAGGCCTTTGACACCATCCCCCACTCTGGAATCATAGATAAACTTACTAAGCTGGGCATTAATCCCTACGTCACTCGATGGACTGCCAACTGGATTACTGACAGAACCCACACTGTAAAAGTAGCTGACTCCAAATCCAGCTCCAGATAAGTGACAAGTGGAGTTCCTCTGGGTTCAGTCCTGGGACCGCTCTTGTTTGTCATCTACTTCTCTGAAGTACAGGCCAACACTAAGGGACTCTGGCTAACAAAGTTCGCAGGTGACTGCAAACTGGGAGCCATTACTGAATCCCCAAATGATGTGGATACTCTACAAAAGGGCCTTACAGAAACAGATGTTTGGTGCCAGAGCCATGGACTCAAGCTCAATGCCAAGAAATGTATAGTTATCACCTTTGGGAAAAAACATGTACCCATGAGTTACCACAGAGGTGGCAGTACACTAAACACCAAAAGTGTGATAAGGGACTTAGGGACACTTGTGTACAGTGGTCTCACCTTTAATAACCACATTGCCACAACAATGAGGAAATCCTTCAATGTGGTACACCTCATCACTAAGGGCTTTTCATCCAGCAAATAGGAGGTCATTGTCCCACTGTACTCATCCCTCATTAGACCCATTATAGAATACAATGCCCCATTTGGTATGTACCTCTCAAGACATCTGCAACAACTGGAAAGGCCGCAGAATACCTCACTAAAAGAATCACAGGCCTAAAACAGATACCCTATGCTGACCACCTTAAAAACTCCAGCTATACTCTGTCACATATCGTCTACTCTGAGGCGATCTCTGCTTAACATACAAGGCCATGTCAAACCCAGAGCTGTTGGACATGCTACACTTGAAATCCCAATCCCTCAGAGCCACACGCTCCAGGGATCTAAACCTTGTCATCACAATAGACAGAACATGCTGGAGGGATAGGTTCCTGACCCAGAGACTCCACAGACTCTGGAATAGATTGCCTATACATGTCAGGCAGAGCACCTCTTTGACCCTCTTCAAAAGGAACCTTGATGATTGGATGGGAGAAAGGAAATTCACCCTGGGGATCACGTCAGTCGCCCTGCTAGAGAGTGGTCCAGGGAAGTAAATAATGTGGGAAGAAATAGCCAGGGAGTTGTTATGGCTAGGCTTGAATAGGCCCTAGGGCCGATAGCCTAGTACTAACCTATAAACCTATTATTTCTGTAATAGGAATGTATACTTGTAGACTGTTTGGGAGAATTTTGCCATATTTTAACAAAGTAAGTTTAAACAATCATTATCAAACCTAGCTTTCAAAGTCCATTTCCCATTTTTTATAGCTGAGGATGATGACCCAATATGAACCAGCCCTCAGATACCACTGTGGGACACCACTAGAAACTCATATCAGAATGAACACGTAGCCATTTAACTTTTTCATTAGGGTGATGTGCAGAGCTGTAGTAACTACAGAGGGATTAAACTGATCAGTCACAGCATGAAGTTATGGGAAAGAGTAGTGGAAGCAAGGTTAAGAAGGGATGTGATGATTAGTGATCAGCAGTATGGTTTCATGCCGGGAAAGAGCACTACAGATGCGATCTTTGCTCTGAGAGTGTTGATGGAGAAGTACAGAGAATGTCAGAAGGAGTTTCATTGTGTTTTTGTAGACTTAGAGAAAGCATATGACAGGGTGCCTAGAGAGGAGTTGTGGTATTGTATGAGGAAGTCAGGAGTGTCAGAAAAGTATGTAAGAGTGGTACAGGATATGTACGAGGGTAGTGTGACAGCGGTGAGGTCTCCGGTGGGAGTGATGGATGCGTTTAAGGTGGAGGTGGGGTTACATCAAGGATCAGCACTGAGCCCTTTCTTATTTGCAATGGTGATGGACAGGTTGACAGACGAGATCAGACAGGAGTCCCCTTGGACTATGATGTTTGCAGATGACATTGTGATTTGTAGTGAGAGTAGGGAACAGGTGGAGGAGACCCTAGAGAGATGGAGATAGAGAGAAGAGGAATGAAGGTCAGCAGGACTAAGACAGAATATATATGTGTGAATGAGAGAGAGGATAGAGGAAGGGTGAGGATGCAAGGAGTAGAGGTGGCGAAGGTGGATGAGTTTAAATACTTGGGGTCAATAGTTCAAAGTAACGGTGAGTGTGGAAGAGATGTGAAGAAAAGAGTACAGGCAGGATGGAGTGGGTGGAGAAGAGTATCAGGAGTGATTTGTGACAGACGAGTACCTGTAAAAGTGAAAGGGAAGGTCTACAAGAGGGTAGTGAGACCAACTATGTTATATGGGTTGGAGACAGTGGCATTGACAAAAAGGCAGGAGTTTGAGCTTGATGTGGCAGAATTAAAGATGTTAAGATTTGCACTGGGTGTGACGAGGGTGGACAGGATTAGGAATAAGTATATTAGAGGGTCAGCACAGGTTGGAAGGTTTAGAGACAAAGCCAGAGAGGCAAGATTACGTTGATTTAGACATGTGCTGAGGAGGGATGCTGAGTATATTGGGAAAAAGATGCTAAGGATGAAGCTACCAGGTAACAGGAAAAGAGGAAGGCCTAAGATAAGGTTTATGGATGTGGTGAGAGAGGACATGCAGGTGGTTGGTGTGACAGAGCAAGATGCAGAGGACAGGAAGAAATAGAAACAGGTGATCTGCTGTGGTGACCCCTAACGGGAACAGCCGAAAGAAGATGATGATGATTAGACAGAGTTCTAGTCTCTAAAATACATATAAACTCACATTCAATTTCATTAATCTGTAAATTATTTTCTTATGTAAAATAGCACCTAATGTTTTAGTAAGGTTAAGTTAAACAGCATGTAATATTGCTTATTCATCATGTGTTCATATTTCATCTTCAGAAAATGCCACAGAATTTTGAAAGTGAGAGCAACCCTAAACAAACCAGTACAGTTTCATAGCTACCAGAGATAAGTTCTGTGTGGTTTTATGGTCAGATAAGTCCCTTCGTGTATTTTACATAGAATACTGGCCCGACCAATGGGTATAAAATTGTTTTGGTCTGTTGTGGCCTATCTCTGGATTAGAGAGCTGGTAACACTACAGACTGTTGCTGAAGATGAAATACATGCCAACATGCTAACATTCTGTGTAGCTTGATTAAATCAGGCATTCTTACTTTTTCCTTTATTGTCTAAAGGAAGCAACCAGGTATGTTGCTTTCGACAGCGTTCATCATATATGCAGTTACATAGCTTGTCTATATAGCACTCTGATTCATGTCTTTGTTTATTGTGATGATTGTACACATTTGCTCTGTAAGTACATTTGCTGTGTCCTGCAGCTGGGTGATCACTTCACATTATTGACAGCATGCTGCATTTATTGCTTTAAGATCAAGCCAAGTTAGATTACAGGGAAATGCCAATGGTGGCGTTACATTCAAGTATGGGCCTGATGAAAGAGGAATACAGAGACACTGTCTTCTTATGATGTACAGATTTTGTAATTAGATTGGATATGCCAAACATTGCTTCATAACTGTCAGCGGGATAAAGGAGAGCTCATTTTACAGAAATGTGTCCAGGTTTCTAATGGCAGTATCTAATTTCAGGGGGAGTCATCTATGTGGAAAGCACAAGGGTGCTTTCATTTTATGCAATTTGTTTCTTTATGCCTTACCTTAATCCATATTCCTGACCTCATGCATCTAAAAACGTTAGACCCTTTTGGAGGATATGATTATTTTCTACCGAGTTGATAATTACTCTGATTTTGCAGTCATTTAAACCTAATCAAATGTTTGATGTCAGTCTTGACATATTTGAGACAGATGCTAAACAGTAGTGGTCTCAGCATGAAGACCTGGTAGACACCATTGGTACTGATCTAGGTATTAGATAAGAAATCACTGTAGGCATCCATTCTCTCAAAATGTAGCTAGAACTAAAAAGTCAGGAAGCTTAATTAATAAGTGCAGAGATAGATGATGTGGTGTAAACTCCACAATGTCTGTATTCTAGCTGATTTTATTTTCTGGAAAATTGTGTATAACACAATATGTTTTAATCACATTATCTAGTTCATTAATCTTAAAGCTATCTGCCCATATAAAGCATTCTCAGTTTAAAAGTAAAGATATATATATATATATATATATATATATATATATATATATATATGTACATACACATATGAATCTTTGTTTTGTTGAATCTCATTTCAATGAATTTCATTTCACCCTGACCACTTCGCTGAAAACTCAAATTACTGAAAACTCGTTTCACTCAATCTCATTTAACTGACCTGCAGTTAGTATATATGGTACCGTGGAGAGTACTGTAAGACAAGTAAAAGGGATATGCCCTTTTTCCCACTGTAGTGCGATCCTGGAGTTACTATATATAGTTGGGGTGGTGTAGGGGGCAAAGCCCCCCACTTACTTTGAGTACATATTGTCTTCTGGAGAGAGTTAGTCATCGGTGCTGAAACTATGCCTGTCTATTGTTTAAAATATATTGTTTTTGAAGTTTTTAGTAAAACACAATATAAAACAAATAAGGGGCAAATTGTGTTTTCAGCGATGTGGTCGGGGTGAAATGAAATTCAGTGAAATGAAATTCAACAAAACAAAGTAGACCCATATATATATATATATATATATATATATATATATATACACACACACACATATATATATATATATATATATATATATATATATATATATATGAATGTTTATACAGGCATAGATGGATTTATGAGGTATATCTATTACATTATACTAATCTCTGCAAAATTAACCTTACCTCTGTACTAATCATCATACATTTCAACCTATTTGATCAAGAAATCTGGACAAAGTCATAAATAATAATAATGGGGGGAGGAAGACCCACAAATAGGGACAATCTTGAAATATTGTGCTTACAAACTTAAAAAGTAGATATAACAACATGTTTTGCAATAGCATGAATTTTCTGATTTTTTTTCTGAAAGGGATGAA
Source organism: Protopterus annectens (assembly GCF_019279795.1). NCBI lineage: Eukaryota > Metazoa > Chordata > Ceratodontiformes > Protopteridae > Protopterus > Protopterus annectens. The sequence goes on from NC_056732.1 coordinate 835,141,937, forward strand.
GTCTGAAACTCAAATGTCCATCGTTATTTTCTGACTTAAATCTTCAATGATTTCCCAATGGCTTGATAGAAAACTGCAATATCATGAAAATTGGACCAAAAATATGAGGCAAAAATCTGGAAATTCTGTGAAAATCTGTACACTTGAGAGGTATGCTAATCATGCCATGGGCTATTATATACATTTTTTAATCCAAAACATGTTTTAGTAACTGAATTGTATCTGTCCCTAGAACCATGTTTAACTCTATAAACATCCATGTATCGGTCTGTTTTTTTTGAAGGCTTTCCATACACTTGAGAATTTAACAGGGCTATTTACACTTCACTAAAGAGCTTGCTTTTGTGATAGTTTCTGCACATTCCACACTTGGAAATATGACATCAGTTGTCTCTTTCTTTCTTTTTCTCTCCATCTCTCTCTCTGTCTCTGCAGATCTTGAATATTCCAACTTGCACAGTCTTTATTGTCATGTAGCAGGACTAGTTGCAATAATTCTGGTCAATCATGTTCGTATCACTTCATATTTGATAGGTTTGTCTTGTACAAATGTTTGAAATTTAGCATCTTTGCCTTACCTGTATAGTATCTTGGTACCTTTGATTTACTAATTCAGCATCAGGCTGCAGATTTCCACATGGCATTTGGAATCTTATTTTATTTCCAGCCTGTAAATTTACTAATCTTCTGCAGATTTTATTATAGTAGTATTTCTAGTTCTGCTGATTTCTTTATACAATTTCCTTTGCATTATATTGATTTTTCAGACATCAATAATGTTAATTTAGTAGGCAATTTACTTTAAATCTTCTGACCGTCAGCAGCTAACCCGGAAAGAGACCAGGTTCCTGTAATGAAGTATTTATATAATCCAAAACATCAAGAGATGCAGGTTAATGGTTATCATTGCCTGCTTCACGGCCTGCAAAATGTCAGATGTTGACACTGCAGTACCTTGATACAGATGCACAGAAAAAACGGAGATGGAAACATACAACAAATTGAATGGAACACAGACAGATGAGGACTATAATAGGAACATATTCAATTAGCTTTTATCAGATTGTAACCCTGCATTTCATACCTCTTGACTGTCCAGATTTTCATAGAATGCTCAGATTTTTGACTCGTATTTTTGGTCTGTTCCCTCCTAAAATTTGCGATTTCTTTGCATATCATTGAGGATTGACTTCACTAAATAATGATACACATTTGAGTTTCAGGCTACATATTCTTCAGAAAGTGAATGCTAATAAAACATGTTATTCTAACAACTTTCTAAGTCTATAAGCAATATTTAAAATTTATCCCTGATTTTGGGCCTTTTTCCTACCATTATGCTTGGCTTTGGCCTGATTCTTACACTTGGAGTTGAGAGGTATGTCGCATTCCCAATTATTATCTTCAATATGATGACTGTTTCCACCTCTCTCTCCCTTTTATTCTTCCTCTTCACAATGGAAATCAATGCTGCATAATTGTTAAATTTAAAAAGTAATTAGTAATTTCCTATTGAAAAGTTGATCTATGAACTATACAGAATGCCAACATATATAAAAAAATTGATTTTAGAGCTGCAACCATTCTGTCAGCACTACCCATATATTACAATCACAGTTATAATATATGATATAAAGCCAATTATTTAATTATAAGTAAAGTAAAGTAACATAATATGACAACATTTAAACTTTCAAAGCTCTCTATTCATAGGTAAGTAGTAGGGTATCGGCCCAAGAGCCTAAGTAAGCCTAGCCAACAAGGTTCCCTGGCTTATGCCACCCAAGAAAGTTATTTTCCTGTGCCCCTGTCGAGCAGAGCCACAGAAGTGATCCCCAGGGTGTATTTCCTATTTCCCATCCACTCATCAAGATTTTTCTTGAAGAGTGATAATGAGGAACTTTGCTTGACATAGATGGGTAGCTTCTTCCACAGTATGGGAAGTCTCTGGGACAGGAATCTATCCCTCCAGCATGTCCTGTTTATTGTGGTGACAAGGTTTAGGTCCCAAGAGCATGTAGCTCAGAGGGATTGGGATTTCTTTAGGTGTAGCATGTCCAACAGCTCTGGGTTTGACATAGCTTTATGTGTTAGGCATTGATCACCTACGGAGTAAAGCTGGAGTTTTTTGAGACAGTCAGTGTAGGGCATCTGTTTGAGGCCAGCAATCCTCTTTGTGAGGTACTTCTGTGGCCTTTCTACCTGCTGCAGATGTCTTGTGAGGTACATTCCAAAAGGGGCGTTGTACTCTATAATGGGTCTAATGAGTGCCGTGTAGAGGGGAACAATGACCTCTTTTTTCCTGGATGAGAACACTTTTGTAATGAGGTGGGCTACATGGAAGGATTTCCTGACTACTGTGGCGTTGTGACTATCAAAGGAGAGACTACTGTCCACCTGGGTCCCAAAGTCTCTTATCACACAATTGGCATTAAGCAGACTGCCGTTTATGTGCTAGTTCATGGGTCCAGAGTTTTTACCAAAGGGGATGACAATGCACTTTTTGGCATTGAGCTTAAGGCCATGCCTCTGACACCAGACATCTGTCTCAGTGAGGCCCTTCTGTAGGATGTCCTCATCATTTGGGGACTCAACTATGGCTCCTAGTTTGCAGTTATCTCTGACCTTCATTAGCCAGAGGCCTTCTGTGTTAGCCTGTACTTCAGAGAAGTAGATACCAAACAGGGGAGGTCCCAGGACTGAACCCTGTGGTACTCCACTTGTCACTGGTTTGAAGTCAGATTTGGAGTCTGCAACTTTTACAGTGTGGGTTCTGTCAGTGAGCCAGTTGGCAACCCATCTTGTGATGAAGGGATTTATATGTAGCTTAGTGAGTTTAGCTATAATTCCAGAATGGGGGATGGTGTAGAAAGCCTTGGCGAGGTCAAGATAGGCTTGTGAGCCACCTTGCCCTTGTCTACGGCTTTGGTGACTGCCTCAAAGAAGTCAATCAGGTTCAGAAGGCATGATCTTCCTTTCACAAACCCAAACTGAGTGGGGCACAGAGTTTGGAGGTTACCAATGTCTTTGTTTATGAATTCTATGATGATACATTCCATGGCCTTGCAGGCCAGGTTCATCAGGCTAATAGGGTGATAGTACCCAGGATCAATGGTGGCTCCTCCTTTGTGGAGTGGGATAACTGTTGCTGTGCACCATTCAGTGGGTACAGAGCCTGATGTGACACTATGACTGAACACGGTGCTTAGGTGGGGAGCCAGTTCATTCTGAAGTTCATGTAAAATGCAGCCTGGGATGTTGTCCGGTCCCCTGAATGATATATTTTTGGTTTTAGAGAGTGCAGCTTTTAACTGCACAGATGTGATTACAGGGACTCTGCATTCTTCCTGTACAGATATGGGCCCTATAGGGGGTGAGAGGGGGGTAAAGTTAGTACTGAACCTATCTGCCAGGATGTCTGTAATTTTCATGCTGTTGTGCTGTAACTCAGAGCAGTTCTGGATGTTGCCATTGAGATTCTTGACATAGCTATAGAATGCTTTGTGGTTGCCTTTAGAATCAGTGGCGATTTTGTTTTCGTAGCTAGCTTTGGAGGATCTTGTAAGGGATCTCAGCTTCTTACTGAAGGTGACTAGGGAGCTCCTCCACTCATGGGATTTTACTGTCTTTTGCAACAGTTTCTTCCTTCTGTTGTAGAGTTTGTTTATGGCAGGGGACCACCAGATTGGCTTCCTTTTTTTGGAGGATAGCATCTTGGTTCTGTTTGGGATACCACAATCCATGCACTTGTGTAAGTGCTTATAGAGTGCATTTGTGTAGGATTCAGCAGTCGTAACTGTATTGTCCATCTACATGGGTGTCATGAAGTTCATCACTTTATGTCTTAAGAAGTATGAAGTTGGCTTTGGAGAAATTTTTTACCATGGTTTCCTTAATGGTGGGTGGGGGCGGGATGCAGATATCTAGGGTGATTAGCTTATGGTCGGATCTAACCAACGAGGACTTGATATCAGGTGTGGAACACCAGTCACTCATGTTGGTAATGACTAGGTCTAGGACATTGTTGCCCCTGGTGGGGGTGTGGATAAGTTGATCCAGGGCATTGGAATTTATGAATTCCAGAAAGCGTTGAGTGAAGGAGTTGGTACATGGGTAGTTTTCCAAGTTAATGGTGGGGTAGTTGAAATCAACCATTATTAGGGTGTTTGGTCAAACCCTAATATTTTCCAGTATATCAAGAAAAGAGGCGTGGGAATCCTGGGGCATGGTGGGGGATCTGTAGCATGCTAAAATGTGGATTGCAGTTTTGCCCAGAGTTAGTTGCACTTGGATAACCTCGGATGCATTATGCTGCAGAACTAGCCTGGAGGTGTAGATATCCTTAATGAATATGGACACACCTTCACCTTTGGTGTTCTGGTGCAGGTTAGATGGCCAAAAAGTGTGGTATGAGTTATAGCCTGGTAATGCAGGGGTGCTCTCTAGAGCCTGGAACCAGGTCTCAGTCACTGCACACATATCGATGTTCTCCATTTTAAAGAGTGCCTCGAGTGAGAACATTTTGAAATTTAGACTTCTAGCATTGAGTAGCATTAGCCTCAGTTTTTGCTTGCCTGTTCCTGTTACAGTGGTGAATTTGTCATTTGAACCTTGTCTAAAAAAGGCACTATAGGGGCAGCAACAGCCTTAACCAGGATCTGGAATCCCAGGGGCGACAGGTGCAGGCCATCTCTGGCAAAGCATCATGGTCTGTCAACCATGTCGTCCCAGGCAGACAGATACTGGATCCCCCTAGAATGACACCAGAAGCTTAGCCAATTGTTGAAGTCAGTCATTTTCTCCTTATACTCTGGTATCATTCTGGGCAATGGCAGGATGCTACTCAGGGCTAGGGTCATACCCGCCTGGGCTACAAGATCAGAGAGATCTTCCATATCTCTTTTCATGTAGTCCAGGGAGGTACATCTCAGGTTGTTCACACCAACATGGACAATGACAGAGTCATATTTGTACTTGTTGTGGAATGACCTGAGTGCATGCGTTATGTGGCAGATCCTGGCATCCGACAGGCAGCTGACAGTAACCTTCTCCTTATTTAGCCTGGTGGGACATCAGTGTGCATTACTATAGAGTCACCTATGACTAGTGTGTTGGGTACGTTGGTTTGCCTTATGGGCTGTGGTTTATTGCCACACTGAGTCTGTGGGTTATGTGTCATTTTGGGTTGTGTTGGGGGGGGGGGTGTTGCTTGCATTTCTGCTTTGGAGGTCTCTGCTGCTTGAGCAGATTATTATTGAGAGCCTCTGTGAATGTTTTTGTGTTTCTATGTGTGGATTTTGGTGGTGTAGGTTTAGTGGGACTATGTGATGAGTTTGGTGTGGTGCAAGTTTTTACCTTCTCCTTTTGACTGTCAAGTTCAGTCTTGGTTGGAGAGAGCTTTACCTCCAGTTTGGCTAGATAAGTGCATCTCTTACAGGTTGTGGTGTTGGGTGGTAGGAGAAGAGGGCTGTCTGTGTGTACATGTGGCAGTTGCTACATTGCCTCAAGATGACCAGATTCATTAGATAGACAGGAGAGAGCACTGGGAGATGACCCTTGGACATGCCTGAATAAAAAACTACTTTCCTCTAGACTAGTGAGGAAAGTGAGTATAAGAGCTGTTTTTCTCTACGCAAGTGAGGAAAGTAAGTACATAAACTGTTTTTCTCTAGGTAAAGAGGAAGGTTGAGTGCTGTAGTAATTTGTAACTTATTTAGTGCTAAGAACAAGTTCTGAACAAGTGCTTCATTTTGGGTCTAAAAGGGAATAAAAACCTATTTGGCCTAAATTTAAATAACATTCCCAGCAAAAACACAAGTCACTGCTATAGCCCATTAAATATCAATGCATTTATAAAAATACATTTGTACTGCTAACAGTATTCCAAGCATTTCTTATTTTCTGCCTGAGTGAGAAAATATGAAAATGGTTGCAGTCAAGTAATGGCTCTAAAGCTGAAGAGTTTCCAAAAAAATTATTTTATCTCATACTTTGTCACTTTATGTATAAATGACACAGGACACTAAGGATAATCACAAGGCTTTCTTTAGTTATGTTAGGAACCTGGGTGGGAATTCCCAGATATGCTCAGAATTAGTCCAAAATGACAAAAAATACACCGAACCCACAGACATTGCGAACATCCTAGCTGACAGGTTCAGCGCAAACTCCCCCCTCCCCAACTAAAAGGGAAAATATCTATCCCAGCAGAGTGCTGCCCCCCTGACATCTCAGATGCTCAGGTAACAGCCGCCCTCTCCAAAGCAAAAAACACAGCATCAATGGGACCAGACAGTGTCCCAGGATGCATCCTACATGAACTCCAAGAAGAGCTAAACCCAAACATAAAACTACAGTTCAATCTCAGCCTTACTACAGGATATGTACCCAAAGAGTGGCATACAGCAACAGTGGTCCCTCTCCACAAAGGTGGTGCCTCAACGGATCCTGGAAACTATCGCCCCATAAGCCTGACTAGCTTGGTCTGCAAAGCTGTGGAAAGGATCATCATGGACCTCATAAATAAAGATATTGGGGACCTACAGACACTGGATCCTACCCAGTTCGGCTTTGTTAAGGGCAGATCCTGCCTCTTAAACATGGTTGATTTCTTTGAAACAGTCACCAAGGCCATTGGCAAAGGGAAGGTGGTCCACACAGCCTACCTGGACCTCGCAAAAGCCTTCGATACAATACCCCACTCGGGCATTATAGATAAGCTCACCAGCTTAAATATAAACCTCTATGTCACTAGATGGGTTGCAAACTGGCTCAAGGACAGAACCCACATGGTTAGAATTGCTGGAGCCATGTCAGACTCCAAACCAGTTACAAGTGGCATCCCACAAGACTCAGTCCTGGGACCTCTCTTGTTCGGTATATATTTCTTGGAGATACAGGCCAACACGGAAGGACTGTGACTGACCAAGTTCGCAGATGACTGCAAACTGGGCGCCATAATCGACTCTCCAGCCGACACAAGCATCTTCCAAAAGGGCCCTCATAGAATCAGACAACTGGTGCCAGAGCCATGGCCTCAAGCTAAACGCCAAAAAGTGTATAGTCATCCCCTTTGGCAAAAACAAAGTGCCCACAAATTACCACATAGGTGGTAATCCATTAAGTACAGAAGAAGCAATTAGGGACCTGGGGGCCCAAGTTGATAGCAATCTCTCATTTGACAACCACGTGGCCAAAGTGGTTAGAAAAACATTTTATATAGCCTATCTAATCATGAAGGGATTCACATCTAGATCAGGGGAGGTCATCGTGCCTCTTTACTCATCCCTCATCAGGCCCATAATTGAGTACAATGCCCCTTTTGGGATGTACCTTACCAGACACCTGCAGCAGCTGGAAAGACCCCAAAAGTACCTCACCAAGAGGATCAAAGGGCTCAAACAGATGCCATATGCTGCCCGGTTAAAGAAACTCCAGATCTACTCAGTGGCATACCGCCTGCTCAGAGGCGATCTGTGCCTGACATATAAAGCCATGTCCAACCTGGAATTAATGGACATGCTGCACCTCAGAAAATCCAAATCCCATCGAGCTATGCACTTGAGAGACTTGAACCTCAGCACTGAAATAAATAGGACATGCTGGAGGGACAGATTCATAACCCAGAGGCTCCCTTCACTCTGAAATAAAATCCCAGTCCAGGTTAGGCAGAGTCCCTCATTGACGCTCTTCAAGAGGAATCTTGATGAGTGGATGGGAGATCATAGGTTTACCCCGGGTATCACTTCTGTGTCACTGTTAGACAGAGGCACAGTATACTAACCTCAAAAAAGGGCATAGCAAAATTAATTTAAAATGGGTGGCGAAAGCCAAACACACTCTGGCTAGGCTTATAAATGCCCTAGGGCAGATAGCCTAGTATGAATCTATGAACCTAAGTATGAACCTATGAAACATATATGAAACAGTATGAACATCTGAAATTTTATTTAATTTTGTATTAAACAGGCCCAGTATGGTGTAGATATTATTATTTTAAAACCATTCTAGAACAATTTTTTGTTGTTAAAGGAGTTAAGAATTTGTGATACAACTTAAAAATTTTAAAAATTAACATAAACTGCTTTTGGAGTAGAATTATTTGTTATTGCCATAGTGAACAATGTGCTCTTTCAATTATGTTTGGAAGGTCTTTATTGCTTTCAAGAAGATTATGAATGATGTCCTGATTCATCTTTGATTTTATCCATGTAAGAGACACTTTGATATTGGAACTGTAAGTTACTGTTGTGTTTAGTGCATTTGGAATTTGCACTATGACCAATTTCATCTCTTTAATATTAAAATTGTGTTCCAGTCTAGTTTTGGCATTAGATAGTTTATTTTATTCTTCATTGTCCACTGATTTATAATGCTTGCTTGTGGTACTTTATTTTTCTGGGGGTTATTGTATATGAAAATTTAGTTTTTTCGAAGTCTGGACTTTCACTGTAGATTCTTCTTGAGCCATCTTTAATTTTTTCCTAGGTTATATTGATATTTTTGGAAATTTGAATTGTATAATTTGTGTTGCTCTATTCTGCCTAGTTTAACAGTGTTTTACTCCTTTGGTAGGTTTTGATTATAGAATTTATGGAATGGGGCAGCAGAGTCCACTTCTAGTTTCCAAGGTATCCACAAATCACTACTTCAAAGGTGCATGTTTTCCTGACTCCCAAATAGGATTATTTTTCCAAATAGATGATCAATATCAGATTATTTGAATTGATGATCAGGTGAGCTGACAATGTTTTAGATATCATTGGATTTAGAATATGGTTGAATGACTAATACTATGTTGTTACTTAGTAACTCACCACCATTTTGCTCAAAATTGCTACTTTTTCTGTCTGTATGCCTTCTGCCTGAACACAATTCACTGACTGTGACATGCAGAACGTATTTAAAATGCCATTCCACCAAAAGTATAACAATTTGTTTATAACTTGCAGTGAAAGGAAGATTGTCACAGTATGAAAATTCATATATTAATAAATATTTAAACAAATACATAGTATACAAGGACAGCAGCGAATGAAATGCCCTGCATATTGGTACTAGTTATATCAATCAAACTAAGGGAAAAAAATAATTAAAAGAGGTAAAGAACAATTGGAAATTGAATATAACCTGCATTGATAGGATAGGTGAATGGCTAGGCTGGTTGAAGTTACTAGTAACTTCAAGAAACAAAAAGGCCACAACCCATTCCACAGGAATAAAATGCTTGACCATGCCTGAAATATTTTATACATTTATTATCAGGAAAAGTAGAAGTTAAGTGCTTTCATCTTTCTGGGCATCATCAGAACTACCAGACACTTCCTATTATATGAATTAAACTTTTTGGGTCCACAAATTTAAATCTAGAAAAAACAATGGTTTGAGGAGGCATTAAATGAATACGAGTTTCTTTGTAGCATGGTTATATTAGCTCAAATGGATATGACACATAGCAATAACTTTAAATATTACGAAGGAGAGTATTATAGGCAGGTGAGCAGAGTAGCTATGGGCGCCACCTGTACCCTTCTCTTTGCCAGTCTTATACTATGGTACTAAGAAAGAGTATATATTTTTTCTTTTGTTTTCTATGCCAAGTGCAGGCTTTTTCAGTGCTGCCTGGATGACATCTTTGTCTTGTTGTAAGGCAATGAAAATTAATTATATGAATTCTTAGCATAAATTAATTTCACAGTACCATTTCATAAGTTTACTTACAGTATTTCAAGAATGGGTATTAATTACCTGAACATGTGTATTGAAAAATATTTTTCAGAAAAAAAAATGTAAATCAAATGTATGCCATAAGATCCCCTTTTTGAATACATACTTGCTATACAACAGCAGTCATTGCCTTTGCGTTTTCTTACTCAGTGCGAATGATCTGTACTTAGGTAAGTAAAGTACTAGATTAGCTGTCTTTGTGGTCCATTATAAGCCTAACCAATTTTTATTGGTGAGAATCAAACCTTGTACATCTTGAGGTAAATACCTTAACCATTATGCCAACCCCCAACCCCTTATTTGAATATATACATAACGGCACTCATAGGTTCATAGGTAGATACTAGGCTATCTGCCCTAGGGCATTTATAAGCCTAGCCAGAGTGTGTTTGGCTTTCGCCTCCCTTTTAGATTAGTTAACTGTGCCTCTGAGTAGTAGGTCACAGAGGATAGCCATTTAAGGTTAGTTTACTGTGCCTCTGTCTAGCAGGGACACAGAAGAGATCCCAGGGGTAAACTTACGATCTCCCATCCACTCATCAAGATTTCTCTTAAAGAGGGTCAGTGAGGGGCTCTGCCTAATATGAATTGGGATTCTGTTCCAGAGTGAGGGGAGCCTTTGGGATATGAATCTGTCCCTCCAGCATGCCGTGTTTATTGCTGTGCTGAGGTTTAAGTCCCTGGAGCGTGTAGCTCTAAGGGATTTGGATTTCCGGAGGTGGAGCATGTCCATTAATTCTGGGTTAGACATGGCTTTGTACGTCAGGCATAGATCGCCTCTGAGTAGCCGGTAAGCAACTGAGTAGAGCTAGAGTTTCTTTAGTCGAACTGCACAGGGCATCTGTTTGAGGCCCGTGATTCTCTTGGTGAGGTACTTTTGGGGTCTCTCCAGTTGCTGCAGGTGTCGGGTAAGGTACATCCCAAGCTGGGCATTGTATTCGATTATGGCCTTGATGAGTGATGAGTAGAGGGGCACAATGACCTCTCTAGATCTAGATGTGAACCTTTTCGTGATAAGGTGGGCTATATAGAAGGTCTTTCTAACCATTTTGGCAATGTGATTGTCAAAGGAGAGATTACTATCTACTTGAGTCCCCAAATTCCTAATTACTTCTTCCGTACTTAATGGATTACCTCCTATGTGATAATTTGTGGGCACTTTGTTTTTCCCAAAGGGGATGACTATGCACTTTTTTGCATTTAGCTTGAGGCCATGGCTCTGGCACCAGGTATCCATCTCTGTAAGACCCTTTTGGAGGATGCTTGTGTCAGCCGGAGAGTCGATTATGGCTCCCAGTTTGCAGTCATCTGCGAACTTGGTCAGCCATAGTTCTGCTGTGTTAGCCTGTACCTCAGAGAAGTATATACCGAACAAGAGAGGTCCCAGGACTGAGCCTTGTGGGACGCCACTTGTAACTGGTTTAGAGTCAGACATGGCACCTGCAATTCTGACCATGTGGGTTCTATCCCTGAGCCAGTTTGCATCCATCTTGTGACATAGGGGTTGATATTCAAGCTGGTAAGCTTATTTATGATGCCCGAGTGGGGTATTGTGTCGAAAGCTTTTGCAAGGTCCAGGTAGGCTGTGTGGACTACCTTCCCCTCATCTATGGTCTTGGTAACTGTTTCAAAGAAGTCAACTAGCTTTAAGAGGCAAGATCTGCCCTTAACAAAGCCAAATTGGGTTAGGGTCCAGTATCTGGAGGTTCCCAATGTCTTTGTTTATGAGTTCCATGATGATACACTCCATAGCTTTGCAGACCAGACTAGTCAGGCTTATAGGGCGATAGTTCCCAGGGTCCGTTGTGGCACCACCTTTGTGGAGCGGGACCACTGTTGCTGTACACCATTCTTTGGGTACATATCCTGTAGTAAGGCTGAGTTTGAACAGTGACTTTATGTGAGGGTTCAGTTCTTCTTGGAGTTCATGTAAAACGCAGCCCGGGACACTGTCCGGTCCCACTGAAGCTGTGTTTTTTGCTTTGGAGAGGGCAGCCTTCACCTGTGCATCGGTGATGTCTGGGAGGCTACATTCTGTTGGGATAGACATTTGCTCTTTTGGGGGGGAAGGGAGGGAGAAGTTTGCACTGAACCTGTCTGCCAGGATGTTGGCAATATCTGTGGGTTCAGTGTATTTTTTGCCATTTTGTACTAACTCAGAGCATATCTGGGAGTTGCCACCTAGATTCCTGACATAGCTAAAGAAGGCCTTGTGATTATCCTTAGCGTCCTGGGCAATTTTTCTTTCAAAGCTGGCCTTTGATGATTTTATGAGGGATCATAGTTTCTTACTAGCACTGATCTGAGATGTCTTCCCTTTTTGGGATTTTGCTCTATCATGTAGTAGCTTCCTCCTTCTGTTGTATAGCTTATTTATGGCCGGGGTCCACCAGACAGGTCTCCTGCTTTTGGAGGAGTGAGTCTTGGTTTTATTTGGGATAGCACGATCCATGCATTCCTGTAGGTGCTCATAGAATGAATTTGAAAAGGATTCTGCGGTTCGGGCAGTATTTTCCTCTGGCCCTGGGGCTTTGAAGGATTCCACCTCGGTTTTGAGTAGTGTGAAGTTTGCTTTTGAGAAATTTTTCACAGTGGTTTCCTTGGCTGGGGGTGGGGACAGGATATGGATGTCCAGTGAGATTAGTTTATGGTCTGATCTTACCAATGAGGGGTTTACCTCTGGTGTGGAACATAGAGTCCCCATGTTGGTGATGACCAGGTCCAATATGTTGTCCCCTCTTGTGGGAGTGGTGACCAGTTGTTCCATAGCGTTTGAGTTTATAAATTCTAGGAACTGTTGGGCAAGGGTGTTTGGGCTTGAGTAGTTTTCCCAATCAATGTTTGGGTAGTTGATGTCACCCAATATTATGGTGTTTGGAGAGACCTTTATATCCTCCAATGTTCTCAGGAAAGCTGATTGAGGTTCCTGAGATTGGGAGGGTGATCTGTAGCAAACTAAAAACTGAAAGGCAGTTTTGCCCACTGTTAGTTGCACATGGATGGTCACCGAGGCTTCGTGCAGTGCCACTAACCTGGAGGTGTGGGTATCTTTGATGAATATGGATACCCCCCCTCCTTTTGTGTTTCGGGCTGAGTTTTGGGGCTGAAAAGCATGGTATGAGTTATAACCTGGTAGTACTGGGGTACTCTCGGGAACCTTGAACCAGGTTTCTGTTACTGCACAGATATCGATATTCTCCATACTGAAGAGAGCCTCGAGTGCGTCCATCTTGAGATTTAGACTTCTGGCATTTAGTAGCATTACCCTTAGTTTTTTTCTCCTTGTGTTGTCTATGGAGGTGGGTTTTTGAGCCTTGCCTAAAAAAGGCACTATGGGGGTGGCAAGAGCCTTAGCCAGTATTCGAAAGCCCAGGGGTGACAGGTGCAAGCCGTCCCTAGCAAAGCAACGTGGCTTGTCGAGCATGTCATCCCAGGCTGACAGGCACTGGATCCCCTTTGAATGACACCAATACTTTAGCCAATTGTTAAAATTGATCATTTTGTCTTTATACTGTGGCATCATTCTTGGTGAGGGCAAGATGCTACTCAAGGTCAGGGTCATACCGGCCTGGGCTACATGATCAGAGAGGTCCTCTATGTCTCTTTTCATGTAGTCCAGGGAGGTACGTCTCAGGTCATTCACACCAGCATGGACAATGATAGAGTCATATTTGTACTTGCTTTGGAGTGACCCGAGTGCTTGTCTTATGTGGCAGATCCTGGCGCCTGACAGGCAGCTTACAGTGACCTTCTCCTTGTTCAGTCTGGTGAGTGGGACGTCAGTGTGTCTGACAATAGAGTCACCTATTACAAGTGTATTTGGTGTGTTGTTTAGCCTTAAGGGCTGTGACTGTGTGGCACACTGACTTTGTGAAGTATGTGCTACGTGGGTATTGTTGTCGGGTAGCGGTTGTTTGGATGTCTGCTTTGGAGGTCTCTGCTGCTTTGGCAGATTTTTATTTAGAGCCTCTGAGTATGTTTTTGTGTGTTTATGTGTTTGGTTTGCTGTTGCGATAGGTCTATGTGAGGCTGGATTTGTGGTGTGAGTGGTTACCTTCTCTTCCTGACTGACTGTGCCAGTCTTGGGTTGAGAGAGCTCAGCCTCCAGTTTGGCTGTATCGTTGCATCTCTTACATATATTTGAGCTTGTTGGGAGGAGGAGAGGGTGGTCTGTGTACATAAGGCAATTGTAACATTGCCTCAAGATTCCCAGATTCACTAGTTGGACTGGAGAGTAAACCTGAAACTGTCTTTTGGACATGCCAGAATAGTATAAGGAACTGTTTATTGACTGATCAGAAAGGATCAATAGGGAGACAAGTACTTATAAAGAGTATAAGAGGGTGTAGTGCTTTAATTTGTTAGTGTTTACTTATAAGATTTGAGCAAGTGCAGGGCTTTAGAAGGAAAATAGAGTGCTTACTTTGAGAGTTAGAGCACTTCTAAGGGAAAAAGTGAAGAGTAGACTTTGTGGAGCCCGGAATAGTTTAAACCTGTTTAAGCGTCATCATACATAACTGCTATACAGATGCAAAGTACTGGACTATGAATATCACACTTGGGTTCAAAAAGCCAAAATCTTATGCAGTGTTAAAGACTTCTTTGATTCGCAGAAAAATATTATCGCGTTAGTAAAGGCTGGGTTGTGTTTGCAAAACAAAACCTGCAATCTGCCCATTCAAACTGTGTCAGGGCAACCAACTATATAGGGCAGAATGGCCTGTGAACTCTTGGGTATAATTAAACAGCATGGTCCAACATTCACAGCACAGTAAAATTTAATGTATTGTCAATAAAAGCAACTACTCCTATATACTAGCAATGAATGTTTCACAGAGTTACAGAGTAATGAAGTACATGCTTTCAGTACCTTATAGAAGCAAGTTTCCCTGGCACAGCATCATGTTATATTTGTGCTTGATATTCTCTTGCAAACTTTTCAAAGCTTGAAATAAGACAGTGTAGTCATGCGAAATATTTTTACTGTGGCTGTTATGTGTACTGTATATATATATATATATATATATATATATATATATATATATATATATATATATATATATATATATATATATATAGATAGATGTAAAGGAGAAAATGAAAGATTACAATTAGTAAAAGCAAAACATATTTAATTACCTACCTATACCTGATCCTGCTGCGTTTAGAAGATTTGCTATATATCATTTACCAATAGATTTTAACAGCACTTGTAGACTCCCAGACAATTGTTTTTTGGCATGATATTCTCTCCTACACACTCTAGAAGTGAAGACTTACCCTACTCTTAACAAGAGCATTGATAACGTAGAGCAGCTCCAGAAATCTTTGTTTGTTTGTTTGATTCAAAGTTTTAAATTTAAGTATTTTGTTTGTTCATTCACTTAGTTACATAGGAAGTTGCCATCTATTTTGTCAATATCCCTTGAAAAGAACTGGAAGGCTTAGAGGGAGCTCTCCTACGTCAATCAGTTTGAAATCAGTTCCTAAACATTAATACATTCTAATGAAAAAAAATGCACAATTCTTATACAATTTTACATATTTTACTGCTTCATTATTCACTGGAAATTGAAATAACAGGTTTAATATAGCTACTACATTTCACATTTTCACTGAAAAATAATCAAAAAAAATAGCTGCAGGTTTTATACATCCTTTTATATCTTACATCTCTGTAGTATCTTTACTAACATAAGCAATTACAGGTTTTACATATCTCCTAATGTGGAAAAGCTGCAGATGAAGCAATTCCTCATTGCTTGCAGTAGCTTTAGGGTACCTAGTCTCCCTTATGGGCAATAGTCCTGCAGAAAGCCAGGTCCTTCTCCCAAGTGAGAAGATAAAATTAAGTCGCTCTTCTAACTTCATAGTTCATGCCTTAGTGAATTGACCAACTAGTCAGTCCCACATGACCTGGGTCACCATCAAGGCTCCATCTATCATCTCTATGGGGTGAGCATGACTAGAGTAATGTCCGGAAAGTAATTAATAATTTGTTTTGCTGTATATCTTACTAATGTTGGGATTCTGCTGACTACTGACTTTATCTTTGCATTGCTGTTGTATGTTTAGTTGCTTGTAAAGGCATCATTTAATCATATAACTGATTTCACTGAATGTATCCAGCAAAGATGCGATTGAGTCCCTGGGAACAGGATCCCAGTCTGGGTTCCCTTGCACACACGTTAGGATGGTTATCTGTAACATCCATTATTGCAAAAGATAATTTGCAAATTTATATCACAAAGACATTATGAAATTCACTGCAGCAGGATTACAGAGCTTTTGCAGGGATGGATGGTAAAAAGGGGAGGTACTCCCAAACCTCCTTGCTAATTATATGCCCTAACTCAAAAGCTCTAACTTCAAGGTTGGTGTATCTCAAGATAAGAGGAATATTTTCAAATTTCAAAATATTGAACTTTCTGTATAGTGTCTTGGTCATAAATACTGTCTCAAAATTGTGCAAATCATGCCTACGGTCCTTACATTTATGATGAGAGAAACTGCGGTGTATTTCATACGTACTCCATTACTATCACATCATTTCCATTAGTAAGAAGGTCGACTTATGAGTCAACATGATCTATTTACTAAGGTTGAGATGTTGGTATTTTGATCTTTGCTAATTACAATGGACATACCCATGACATACACTGACAACATTAAACAGGTTAACTTGTCAAACAATTATTTTTGTTTTTTTTTGGGTTGTAACTTTAGTAAGCTGTCTAAATAGAGAGATCAATTTAGGGAATTTAGTTTTTGTTTCTAACACCTTAGCCATATTGTGCACATGAAGATATTAAGTTAGGTAAATATTATCTAGGAGAAGGAAATAAGCAGTGTAATCTCAACAAACAAATAAAATCCCAGAAAATAGGTGTTATCTCTTTCATGAGGCAGGAATACTGTGCCCTGAATATGTCCTTACAAAGATATTATTTAATTGTGAAAGATAATTAACTGGATTACTCAGTCAATTCAATCTTCAATCCTTTGGCAGGCGATGAAGTTCAAAGTATCTCAGCAGTTCCTGACAGGATGCAAGAATATAATTTGCAGTTATGATTGTTATTTGTCCAAAAATACCTTGAGACAAAAATACATCTAAATATGCCATTGTGACCAGTTTATTAACTAAAATTCCACAGGATTTATGAACAGTAAATATTGAACCATACTCTACACTTGTTGAACACGTTAGAAAAATGTTATAACATTCAGTACAGGCAGTGTTAACTGCTCTTCTTCCCCTGAACACAAGCAGCATTACACCTTTCCACTCACTTAAAACACCCAAGTCAAGAGACAGACTACCTCTGCTCACCTCACAAGACTTAAGGGGAAGGGGGAACAAAAGAAGAGTTAAAACAGAACCCCTCCTACTCTGCCCCTTGTGCCACTACAATCCATCTCACAAGTACCCAATACATTCAGTTGGAAAGGGAGGGAATAATTAATGTCCCACGCCAAAACGAATGGTTTTAGCCTTTGCTCAATAGTATAATCTTGGTAAATCCTTCTCCGCAACATCACTTCCTCTTTCATTTCCTTGCTTAATTAACCCATTCCTCTCTACCAGCTTATTTCTAATAAATGCCTAACTACTAGCACCTCTCTTTTCTCCACACCCCCACTGTCTACTTCCTTGTCAACCCCCCCCCCCCCATGCCATCAAAGTGTCTTTGGACAAAAATGTCTGTGACCAAATTATATTTGTCCAAAAACACCTTCAGACTGAAAAAACACACTACCAAAATATACCACTGTGACCAGTTTATCAACTAAAATTCCACACATGAAACTATACTGTACACTTGTTGAACACATGAGGAAAACATTATAACATTGCAGGAAGCATTGACCTCTCATCCTCACATGAACACAAGCAGTTACACCCTTAAATTAAACTGAACGAGAATTAAACTGACAGAGAATTTGCTTTGGTGTTTCCAAGCTGTCTTTTTGTTTTTCGATAGTCTCTAAAAAGGTCCAAATCTCCACTCATTGGGTTTCCCCTCAGGCCAACTAGCTGCAAACAACTCCCCCTTCAAAAAAGGCTCCCATACCATGAGCTTCTGCAACATCTGTAAATAAACTTAACACTTTATTTAACACACATTCTTTTGGCCATAATGAAATTCCATTAAAAGCATCTAGAATGCATTCTATAAACTCAAATCATCCTTAACCAATTTCAAAACCTTTACCCAGTGATGTTTACTCCTACCCCCTCTTAACATGTTAGCAAACGATCTACAAAATGTCTTACCTTGCCCAATAGACCTAGACATGAAGTTCAATAATCTGATTAACTCTATCACGTCCTTAACCACACCTTTTCTTGTGCTCACACTCAACAAATCTTATCTTGCAACTTGACAGGTTATCCTGAGTTAAACAAAAAAATGCCCCATGCCACATATAAAACTAAACCCCAAAACGTCAAGGACTCACTCAGACCCTCCAGCTTGTCTGCCAACAAGAGAACACCTAACTATTCACAAATAGCTGTAAAAACCCATAGACCTTCCAATGCCCCTAACTGCTCCTCACTATTCAAGAAAACAATCCTATAAATAAAGACCTTTCCTCTGATAACCCACCCACTGCTGCTATAGCCACTCTAACAGCATACTAAATTTTTCAAATATGGAACATGCAGCTGCACAGCCAATTAGCATAGCATTATCAAAACAAAAATACCCATTAATGAACATACCCAACAGTGGTTAATCATCCAGCCTAACTGGCAAAAAACAAAAAGCCACCTCAATGTCAAGCTATACTAGCCAGGGATCCCCAAATGTAGTAATAAGTCTGACCATGTCATCTAGTGAAGCATATTGCACCTGTGCATCAGCCCTAGCAATGTAATCATTAACAAGACTCCCATTTCAGGAATGATGGATGGTGATTCAGGTGAAGATCACATTATTTCTTCTTTTTGGATTCCAAGCCCAACAGTGTCACTCTATAAACTTAAAAAGGTGGCTCTTCAAATGGACCTAAAATCCACCGACCGCAACCTTTTTTTCTATCAATGCTCTCCTTTCCCCTAACAGACCACACATTCCTACACATTGTGTGACTTCCCCCAACAGCACATTTAATTAAAAAACCTTCCTTGAAATCTGGTATGACTTCCTCAGCTATCTTGGGGATGGGGAAGCCACTAGACAACTGCAGCAATGCCGCCATGTTAATGGGAGAGTGAGAATACTGGCCTCCTTGCCATATCCTGAAAGGAGTATGTAGCTCTTTGCACTCAAAAATTACCTCTTCCTCACAAATTCTGCTGAACTAAACCTACTTGTCCACCTAACTCTGACGACATTTGTGTAGCCTATCCCTCCTTATGCAAACATTTATACGCTGCATGCATCCCACCATAAATTGAGCAGATGTGTGCAAGCCGACCAAGCACATCGGATCTATGTTATAACCGCAAAAGTCCTTTTCAGCAAATACGTAAACATTGACACATATTGCGCAAACTGCAAATACACCGAACGCCCTAAACCATGAAATTCAAAATCTCGAATCGTCATAGTTGGCCAACCCCACTGTCCCATACATACTACCTACCCAAACAAAATAAATAAACCACATACATACATTAACCAAAACCCTACTTCTAACCTAAAGTAAAGCTTGCATATACTACCATGTATGCACTTACCTTAACCTGCACCCTAACCCTAAGGTCCATAACTATCGCAGACTTACCTTAAGGAGCTATACCCAAACAAAATAAATAATCCACACACATACACTTAACAAAATCCTACTTCTAACCCTACACTAAATCTTACAGAGCTATACCGCAGAAGGGCCAACTATGACTATTCGACATTTCGGATTTCGCACTTTAGGACGATCTGTGTTTTCGCAGTTCGATGAATACATGCCAATGTTTCCATATTCGCGTAAGTGTATCATCGCAGGTTTAATAGGGAACCAGCACATCTACACCAATTAAAAGACCAGCGCATCAGTAGTCTCTCACCTGTTTCATTTCCATAGCTCACCTGACTCCTTGCAGTGTCCAGCATGATTGATAGCTAGATGTCTTCATGCCTAACTTCCCAGTGCAGAAACATATCCACAGCTTTCCACTTCTGAAAATGTTCATCATACCACATCCATACATCATCTGCCCACCACTGCTGAGCCTCAGGAATGGAAATAAAAATAGGTCATCAGTGGCAAAGCCTGTGAAACATCCTTTTCCAATATTACTGCCATGTAGTACATGAAACCCAGGATCCAGTTGTCCCAGGACTGCACCCTAAAATGTACTTGCCTCCTCCTACCCAAAGCTACTAAGGTTGTTAACAAATCCTTATAACCTGGCATGTCTGGCTAAAATAACCTCTGCATCCGATTAGCATCTATCAACTCAAACACATCGATATAGTCTCCTCCCCAAATCTTTTTCTTAACTATCTAGTGATATGCAGCTTGATGAAAACTCCAGAACTGCCTGTCAGAAAGGCTTGAGTAGCCAGCCACTCACCTGGGCAAGAAACTAACTCACTGCCAGTTCCCTCCACTAAAGGCACCTCCTGATACCTCGCTTTCCCACTCACTGGCTCTAGATCCAATGCACCTCCATTGGACTGCCCTACCTCCATCTGACTCCTGACATCTTGTACCTACTCTTCAAACCTTAACAGGTCATGCAACCTACTATAGTCCTGCTTTTCCATAATGTTTGACAACTCACCTATCCTCTCTACCCCTGATATTTTTCCAATAACTTAGATTGTTTCCCATTACCTGTAAATATCTGCAGCTCCAATCGCTGTTCTGCATGACTCATTGCCTCTGTTGACCTCCCCATTTTTCTGGCCCATTTTCCTCCAGCTGCAGTCATCTGTTGATTCATGTCTTTCTGCTTCCTATGACCTCTCATCTGATATCAGTTCCACTGAATGTAGCTGCTTCTGCTGATCCATAACAGTTTGCCTGCCTGTGCTGCTATATCAGCCCAATGGTCTTTAAACAAGATCACCTCCATCTGAAATTGAAAACAGAAAAGATTAGTACAGTCATCCTCCAAACATTCCCCTAGACATTCATATACCTTCCCATTCCCTATTCATTGTGTCCTATGTTACAATATGTCATTTTCCCTTTTTTTGTGTAATATATTTCTAGCACCTACTCCTGGTAGTTTTATATTAGTGTTATTATTTTTACGTGTATTATACCTGACCCTCTTTCACGTGTCCTACCATTTGTAAAACCAACACCTCGTCACTCCAGCATACTAACCTGCTAACTGACTACTTATTTCTGCTTTGGTGTGGACATTCACTCCTTCTTTCCCCTTCATATTTGACTTATAAACCTTTCTTTGTTTTTTTTTTGTTTTGTTTTTTTTCAGAACCCTGTCCACACCTAACACCATCAAAACTGTTGCTGCCCCTGCTTCACCCCCCCCCATGCAATTAAGACCCCTGAGGTTGAGTTCCTGGGTTAAGAACTTGTAACTGACAGCTGTGCAACCTTGATTATCACTATCCACACTCTCTCCCATATGCTGATCTTTCTATTTCATTTTACATATGTATGTGTATATATATATATATATATATATATATATATATATATATATATATATACATATATATATTTGTCCCTAAATTCACCTAATCACCTTGAAAAGCTGCTTCCCTTCCCTACCAACTTACAGATGGAGAAAGGAGTATCCATTGTGGGCTTCCCATAACATGCACCCCCCCCAATGTGTGGCAGCACGACATGCCTGCTATTGCTGTCCCCAGTCTCCACCTCCTGCATTTGAGTTGACTTCCTGAAGAATATTACAGCTGCTGTAAGCTAACTACTTAGAAATGAAATGTTAACCTGTCTGCTTTGACTTCTTTCTTGTCTTTTTTTGACTGTGCTTCCCTACCTAGAAGGAAAACCCGCCCCCTTGAGCACGGCACTCATGGTGATAGCCTCCACTGCTATGCACAGGAACTGAATCATTGATCGTCCAATGGTAAATGGTCAGCTGTGTTGCCCAAAAGACTCCTCCATGTTCTAGCAGACCATGCAGATAAGCTAATCAAGAGAAGCCACCACCCGGTTTACCTTTCCAGTTTTTCGTAATTGTTCTTAATAAAATCTTCTAACTAAATGTTTATCTAGCTAAAGCACCAACTGGACTGAAACAGCTAGCCCCAAAATTCCAATCAGTTGGTTGCACCCAGACACCAACATCATGATGAGACAAGATTGCAACAAACAGGGAGGCAGACATACCCCCTAATAGCAACAAAGCTACTACTGCCACCAGCAACCATGTCCTTTTCTTTCTTTTTTTTTTTTAATTTAATGATTTGATGATTTATTTATATATTTCATTAATGCATTACATTTAGCTCATCAAACCATGTGTACTGACAGAAACAGCAGTTTTTAGTTTGTTAAAGCACACTCAAGCCATATCCCCATTCCAATTCCAAAGCTAAGACTTGTTTTCTAAATATACAGCCTCCTAGCAAGCATTGTGGATCAAGTTCACAACCATCAACTGGATGCAGCACAAAGCCTGGTAAACAAAATTAAATTACAATGACAAGAGCTACAGGAAGCATTCTTTATCCCACTTACACTTATCTTGGAGAGACAGCCACAAAGAAAAAAATAATTACCTCACTGTGGCATAAGCAAGACCCTTCACCTTTACACCACTACCTACTGACCAGGCCCTAATTTACTAAGTTGCTAGGACATGGAACATGATAATCAGTGAATAATCAATGTCCTGTAGCAAAAAAGACTGGTTTTAGCCTTTGCACTACAATATACACTTGGCAAACGTCTCCCCTGTAACCACTTCCTCTTTCATTTCCATCCTTACTTTAACCCCTTCCTCTCCACCTGCTATTTCTAACAAATGCCTAGCTATTAGCACTTCTCCTTTATCCACACCTCCATTGCCTATCCCCCTTACCCCTCAATGCCATCAAGGTGCCTTTAGACAAAAATGTTTGTGCCCAAACTATACTTCTTAACAGGTAAGTAGATAATTAGACTTCTGCTGATGAAGCTTATCAAAGCTAGCTCACACATTATTAACTATTTTGAAGACCTTGATGAGAAGAAATCCTGGATATATCTTTAGATCGCTTCATTGTTTTTATATTCTTTTTTTCTATATTTAGTAACATGCCATCCACTAATAAAACAGACACATCTTATAGAGAACATTTTTGAAAAATGTTTTAGTATGTCCACATTAAAAAGAAAACAGTAGTCAGAGTAATAGAATTCTGCAGAAGAGTTACAGATAAATAAACAATTAAGACAAAACATATTGGGGTAATAGGTTTAAAAGGCAAGCTAACAACCTACTGATCTTCAAGAAGTGCAGTTCCTATACTCTCATGTTTATATTTTCTATCACCCCTCTAAGTATTGGAATCTGTTTTTTCCATCCTCCACAGGATACCGTTTCAGTGGCTGCCCTACTTCCACCTAGTCAGACCATTTGTTCCTTGAAGATATATACTAGCCATCCTTGGGCATTCTACTGCCCTTCATTCCTGCCAAGGAAGCCCACTTGATTCATCTGTTCACCTCTGATGAGAACCAGATTGTAGGGAATAGGTCCAGTCTACCAGTCTGGTAGAGTGGCCTACCCTTCTTTCCCACTTGGTGGTTTGCTTCCCACACACAACTTCCTCCCTCAATACAACACTGCACTTGAGCTGGTAGCAGGAATTTATCAGACCTCTTCCAAGGGGAATCATCTACCCTCTGGTATTTGCCACCAATGTGGCAGGCCAGTGTGAAGATTAGTTTTGGCATCAGATAAAGAAGTTATGTCCTCACCATAACATTTAGTCTGTGTTGTCCATTTTTATTCTTCCTCAACTCCCCACCCACCAGCCCTGAGCATTTTAAATGACCGACTTCTGGAGGAATGAGAGGCTTCAAGGATACGACTGACCTTTGTATTGAGCTCCAATTATGACATATCATAATAGTCATTCTGTTAAACAGCAAACATGATTGGAGAGATGTTAGGGGTTGGTGCATTATGGGTAGAGAAGGAGCTCGAGAGTTTTTGGTGGCCATGAGCTTGTATAACAGCTAAGTGGGATCTGAGGATCAGCTTTGAA
The DNA here is from genome assembly GCF_019279795.1 of Protopterus annectens. Taxonomy (NCBI): domain Eukaryota; kingdom Metazoa; phylum Chordata; order Ceratodontiformes; family Protopteridae; genus Protopterus; species Protopterus annectens. The sequence goes on from NC_056732.1 coordinate 835,165,810, forward strand.
CCCATTACTTGAAGAAGAAGAATGAAAATGGGCAATACAGATGGAACATTATAGGGAGCACATAACCTCTTTAAATTTGCAATCATCCTTTTTTAATTATCCGATGTACTTAAAGAATGCCTTACTGTTTCAGGTTTTGAGATCAAGTTGAGTTCATAAATCCAGAATATGCTTTAAGAAGCATATTTTCAGTTAAATATTAAATCTAGGTTTGTTTTTTGATTATAATTATTTTTGAAAAGTTATGTAGTGTCTCTTATCTGTAATACATTATATTAATTTTGCAACTTTAACATTGTTCAAGTTTACCTATATATTTATGTCATGCCAGTATGTATTCATGAACACAGACTTAATCATATCACAGAAACAGATGGTGTTTTGAACATATTTATATTGGGCCATGGACAACAGTATCCCAATCTGTCTTTAATAGGTTTTATTAATAAACTCTAGAAAGGAGGATTTATTATCACTGAACTTAAATATGATTGGACTTTGACCTGTGCTATTTAAGAATTATAATATTAGATGGGGAGATAAAAGATCATAGTGATAACTAAGATAGTGTCGACCATGAAGGACAGTGTCCCAATCTGTCTTTAATAGTTTTTATTGATAAACTCTAGAAAGGAGGATTTATTTATCACTGAGATTAAATATGATCGGACTGTGACCTGTGCTAATTAAAGATTATAATATTGGATAGGTAGATAAAAGATCATAGATTTATCACTCTGAGTGATAACTAAGATCGTGTCATCCATATTTACATTCCATGTACTGCATTCCAAATTCTTTTGTTTGATATAATTAGTATATTGTCATATTTATGATGCTGGGTCATGCCAGTCAATGTATGGGTAGTTAAAACTTCTCATAATGCTGGCATTTTCACTAGTAGTTGCACCCTGGAGTTTAGTCAGGCAGTTCATATGGTTTGTAGAGAACTCTGTAATGTTTGTTCATAGGTAGGAACTAGGCTATCGGCCCAAGGGCCTATGTAAGCCTAGCCAACAAGGTTCCCTGGCTTATGCCACCCAAGAAAGTTATTTTCCTGTGACACTGTCGAGCAGAGACACAGAAGTGATCCCCAGGGTGTATTTCCTATTTCCCATCCACTCGTCAAGATTTTTCTTGAAGAGTGCTAATGAGGAACTTTGCTTGACATAAATGGGTAGCCTGTTCCAGAGTATGGGAAGTCTCTAGGACAGGAATCTATCCCTCCAGCATGTCCTGTTTATTGTGGTGACAAGGTTTAGGTCCCTAGAGCGTGTAGCTCGGAGAGATTGGAATTTCTTTAGGTGTAGCATGTCCAACAGCTCTGGGTTTGACATAGCTTTATATGTTAGGCAGAGATCACCTTGGAGTAGGCGATATGCTATGGAGCAAAGCTGGAGTTTTTTGAGGCGGTCAGTGTAGGGCATTTGTTTGAGGCCAGTAATCCTCTTTGTGAGGTACTTCTGTGGCCTTTCCAGCTGCTGCAGATGTCTTGTGAGGTACATTCCAAAAGGGGCATTGTACTCTATAATGGGTCTAATGAGTGTCAAGTAGAGGGGAACAATGACCTCTTTTTTCCTGGATGAGAACCCTTTTATGATGAGGAGTGCCACGTAGAAGGACTTCCTGACTACTGTGGCGATGTGACTATCAAAGGAGAGACTACTGTCCACCAAGGTCCCAAGGTCTCATATCACACATTCAGTGTTAAGTAGATTGCTGCCTAAGTGGTAGTTCATGGGTACAGAGTTTTTACCAAAGGGGATGACACTGCACTTTTTGGCATTGAGCTTGAGGCCATGGCTCTGACAACAGGCATCTGTCTTGTTTTTGAAAAAGCATATAGTGCATGAAACATTCAGATATCTTGAAAAAGATAAACTTGTTAATATCTTGCCTAATGTGAGACGTAATCATAATACCCCTAATTGGCAACAATGTTGGTCATCAAGGAATAGCAGTAAAATAAAACAGCTTTTCTGTCCATGCTTCTCAACTGTCCCTGAGTTTGTGTTACATTTTTGCTCTGTTCCTTGAAAATGTTTTAATTTTCTGATAAATTACTGATGATTGCAGTCAGTCAACAATGCCAGACAGAACAGTTTCATACTTATTTTTCAGAAAATGCACACTGATACAAAATTTGTTGTTTTATTAACTTCTTAAGTGAATAAGATAAATATTTAAGAAGAAGCTGAGGTATGTTACTTTCTGTTTTGCAACATTAACTGCTTTTCAAGTTTCAAAGTTGCTAAAACACTTTGCGATTGTAGATTGTCTCTCATTTTTTTCTCTATAGCTGGTAGTATATGGTGGAGATAAAGCTCTGTGCATGCAAAGAATTATGATCAAGTCTCAGATCATAACCTATTATTAGAAATTCTTGATGTTGATTTCAAGATTTATACCTCAAGCTTCACTCTTGAGATGGATTTCTTGGTAGTCATTACAATTAGAAACCTGATCCTCTATGTAGTGCATGGAATGCTGTAATTACCTTCCAAAAATGGGACAAAATAAGCTTATTAAAAGCATTTCTGGCATCTTTTTCATGAACAGAAACCTCCTTATACTACTATTAAAAATACACATCTCTAATCTCTCTCCCTCAATCGTAATATACACTGACAGCAATGATATCAGGATTCCTTTCTTCCTGCTTCATTTGTTAAATTGTACTACATTCTTATACTGCTATATTTATTTACATGTACTGTAAATATTTTTGAATTATGTGAATTGCTAAAGTTTAACCTTTATTGCAGTGTTGTGGAGCTTTTCTCGCCGGGCCTCAGCTGAAAAAAGGCTACTTCAGCTCAATCGGACAATCCCGGTAAACAAATGTAAAATAAAAATAAATAAATAAATACATTTCTGATGGTAAAAAGATGCTTAGTAAGCTTTTATTAAATACCTCTAAGGGTTATTAATATTCGGTCTTATGCTTTAGATTGGCACAGACAGCAAAGAACAGAAGGTAAAACAGCTTTGAAAGCTGTTAAATACATCACTTTAAAATGTTTACAAACAAAATGTGTGGCAGACTTAACTGATAGCTTTTAAACCCATTTATTATTCAGACGGAAACTTCATTTCTGCTTGTTGTCTGTGGACAGTGCTAATTCTTCAACTCACTTTCAAAGGCTCTTGAGGTGAATTTCTTGACATCCATATGAGTACATAATAATCTGGTTATAATTGGAGATCTGATCATAATCCTCTGTGTTTTGTACCACCGACATGTAACAACTTCTAGACTTAAGCTACATTATTGACTTTCCACTTTCAGAAGTTGTTTTACTAATTTTAAGATAGCACTACTTGCCCCATTGGATCTGCAACACTAAAATGAAGCATACCCCCCGAATTAAGATATTTAAACCAGGTTTTAGTTGATCAGATAGTACCATTTTCAAATTAGAGAAACATTTACAAATCATCAGTTTTATTGTTGATACTACTGATATTTGGCAATGTCATTTTTTCCTCTTTTTTATATATTTTTAGGTTTTCATGGTCTAAAAAAAATCACTGTATGAGTGGAATATTTTGCATATATTTATACGGTCAGGGGGAGATTTTTGAAGTCCGCTGGATGTAAAGTACACTTGCATGTGTGGATGTAAAGTATTCTGGTTTGTCTCACAATTGGCTTCTGGCTAAGAGAAACTGAAGCATCAGCTTGCAACAACAAATCCTGAGCTAAAGACTGAATGTCAAAATTATATGTTGATGACAATGCACCATATGAGGTGATGGGAGGATCTGAATAATGATATGTTTCTCCATGCTCTATAAAATATTTCATTCATCTTAAGTGGGGACCATATCTTAGTTATTCTTAATTCTTTTTAAACTTACTAAGGTGCTCATAATTTTGGTCCCAGCATTACACTCAACCCCCTGTAAAGATTAGGCAAGATATGCATATATATGGGTCACTTTCACTCTGCTGAATCACCACTTAGTTGACAAAGTGAAGTGGTTAAAAAAATGTTTGCTTGAGCATATGATTAAGTGCTGTAGATGATAAGGCATTACTCAAAATCAGACCTGTTTTTGTTTTATTCACAACACAATCTCTAGTGATTTGGATGTTGCACTGTCTGCCTTATGGGTTTTGAGAATGCCTTGATTTAGTATTAATCCCAGGTATTTTATTATAATGCAATTTCACTGTTTCCATGTTATGGTGACTCCATGTGTTGCATATGTGTGAAGATATGGGGCTTCTGGTTAAGTTGAATATTTCAAAACAAAAGCCATTTTCAACTTATAGCATGATAATTTGTCCATAATAAGAGTGAAATGTGTCCCTGTACAGTGTAGTGTGTTGCAATGTTATGGACACAGATGCTCTTGTACATTCCTCCAGCAGTGCACTCCAGCCTTCTTATCTCTTAAAGGGACACGTGTCGCCAATGATGCTGTGAAAACATAACGTATGTAAATATCTTTACACTCACATTTCCCGTTTTCCCAGTCTTTCTTATTGATATTTGGGGACTTCTGCTTTCTTGTTTTTAAAGTGATGGCACTGAAATTCTACACCTAAAATAATGGAGATTCTGGCTATAAGTATTTTCTATTTTAAAATCCAGAAATGATCTGCATGTAATCTGGGACAGTTGAGGGCTAGGCAGCTCTGTAGGACTTCAACTGTGACCTACTTTATCTATTGTAACTCCAAGATTGTGCAAAACAGGAATTAATTCTGCATTTATATAAAATATGTTTGTGAAAGGCTCTGTAGTCTCTGTTGTTCTGCAGATGATGAAAAATGCAATTATTATGACAGATTTAAAATGATGTCACTGATAATGTATGACTATTATCACATCACTTAATCACCTCTGCTGTAACAATACATGCATCTCTAAATGAAGGTGACATCCATTGTACATGAATAAACATTTTATGATCAGAAACTAGCAATTTTCTGAGTGCATAAATTCTGCAGCAGATGCAGTGTGTTGCCAGCTTTTTTGACATCCCTTGATACAAAATGTGACAGTAGTCAAGACAATTTGCTTAAATAATTTCAGTCATACAAATGAGAGAAAACTGCATTCTATATCCAGTATGAATTAAAAAAGACATTCCAATGCATGTGGTTTAAGGTTGTATAAAAAGGAGCCTATACAAAGAGGGAGGAACTATCAACTACATTTAATTTAGCGATAAGGCATTACTCAAAAATCAGACCTGCTTTTGTCTGCAGCAGACAAAACACAAAGCTTCTGAAACAATCAGAGTATATATCGAGAAAAATCAAGTCATCTCTCCAGTGGATAAAAGTCTCATCAGGCTTAATGTTTAATAAAGTCTGAGTCATAAGCTCTTCTGTTCACATTAGTCTGGTTATTGTTACAGCGCAGAATAAATAAGAACTCTATATAGTTCCAGGTAGCAGGTTATCAATATCAGTATTGCAGTTTTGCACATAGTGCGGCCAGAATACTTGTCTTGCTTAAGTGTTCATTGCCAGTATTCAAGGGTCAGTTGGTGAAACTTCAGGCAGAATGTACAATGGATGACAGAAGCGGTTTCTACTCTCACCTTACCCATACTTCTTTATTACCTGCTTGGCTCATCAAACTGATTCAAAATATTGTGATAGGCTGTTTGTTCTTAACTGTCCTTGATTTCCCAGGAAACCTCTAATATGTCTATAATACATCCCCAGATTCCACTAAAATTGATGTTTGACTCCATTTTATGTGAAGTTTTGGTGTTACATTTTAGCTGTCCTTCAGAAATGTAATTTTACTGCATTGTTTTCCTACCGTATTCTTCCTTACATTACTGATGGCCTGTATCTTGCACTGTAACTCTGAAAAGTTAAGCTCTCACAACTAAAGCTAATCAGGCTTCAGTAAAAAGGTGCAGCAACAAGGTCACTGAAGATAATGCAGTATCATTTATAAACATTTTGCTGTGTGAAGCTAAATTAATTCTGACTAGTCTGATTGTATAGCTCCATAATGTCACTCTTCTTTCTGTCATACTATCTTGTGATAGTATGCAGTATAAATGTCTACATATCAAAATGATAATGCCATGGAGTGCTAAATCAAGTACATTTGCCTCCTCAGTTTAAAGCACTGGTTCCTTATGTGTAGGCAAAACTGTGCAAATATCATATTTCTTTGCAGTGAGTCATCCATAAAAGAACAGGCACAGCAGTAAAGTCAAGAAAGCTATACTGTCTATTATTGTAGAAATGACCCATGCCCAGGGGTGTTCTGAGGAATACCGCCATAGTCGGAAGACATCTGAACCCCTGGAAGAGCATTATTTTCACAATAAAACACACCCTGGAGTGCATTATTGCATTTAGAGGATGGGCTACTTGTTAAACTATTGCATATTTATTTTTAGCACTATATATTCCTATATAGTTTTTATATGTTTTTGATGTAAAATAGTTCTTTCTTCTAATGTTTCAAGCTTGATGTAGGTTAGTACCAAGCTAACTGCCCTTGCAAGCTATTTTAAGCCTAGACAATTACCCCTTGAGAGACTCAAACCCTGTACCTTGTGCTTGTAAGGCAAGCACTTTAACCATTAGGCCACCCTCTCAACCTGTTAAGAGGCAGGGTAATTTATGTAGTTGTTGTTGGAGGAAGTATTTTACATCAAAAATAAAATTTATGGAAGTATTTCATGTCTACACACACACACACACACACACACACACACACACACACACACACACACACACATGCACGCGCGCACACACATACTTGGATGCACATAGCACATGCAGACAGACTCACAGACACAAACAGAGACACGCAAATACATTCAGAAACATAGACTAAGAGAGAAACTCACACACACACACAAATTTACATAGATAGAAACACACACACACACACACACACACACACACACACACACACACACAGACAACCCCTACACTTAACATCAACACATCTTCAGATGTCTCCTTGTGAGCAAATGGGGAAACAACGAACACAAGCAACAGCAGCACACCCCCCCCCAAAAAAATTAATCCAAGGCCTAGACCCCCATCCCTAATTTTGCTGCTTAGTGCTGCTCCATCTGTTGATTTTTTTCTGTGCAAATCACCATGGATTAAAGTCACCTAATGATACTACCAATTAAGAGATTGATAACTTATTTTTATAAATATTCCCCCCTGTTTTCTGCCTTTTGCAGTCAGAGATGTCTCTCTCTCTCTCTCTCTCTCTCTCTTTCACATGCAAGCACAAAAACACTTATATTTTTATTTAGTTAATCTTTTACTTTAGCAATCGATCAATAGTGTAAATAACAATGTCCATTTGCTTTTTAACTGTCAATGCTTTACAGCAGCTTAATATACTGCTGTGAGGCAGCAGACTTGTTTTTCCGCAGGCATTACCTGCACATTAACACCTTGCTGAAAACTCTTCATTCTCCAATAAGGTGCTGATGTACAGGTTGCCCACACAATGCTCTGTTTCCTAATACAAAACACTTTGAAATGGTTTGCTCAAATAAAAAAAGGGAATTGCATAAAAACAATGCAAAGTATATTATATATACCTTTACGCTCTACTAACACAAGATAACCATCTGACATAATCTACATACGTATGCCTACAACACATTGAAATGCATACGTACTTTTATGCCATTATGCCTGTAACAGAGAAAACAATGGACCAGAAAGAAAATTCCAGGCATATTCAGAAGGTGGCTCATTGGGTAATACATTCCAGCACAGTTTATAAATTATCTTATGTGCCACAGCATATGGTGCATCCCAGGCCATCCTGCATTTTCATTCTATTAATGCTTGTTTTCTTGTGCAACATTTAAAATTCTAACCTTCATGAAATACTGATTTTTCCCTAAGTTACTTCATTGCAAAATTCATTAAACTTTACACAGTGTGATGTCAACACAGGGAGTGTATAGGAGTTCGCTCATAGACTTAAATGGACACATCACAGCACAAGGGTAGGTTCCTGACCATTAAAGACTATGGCTGTACCCCATGCTATTCTTCATGTGCCACCAGAGAGGAATATAATATAATTATATGGGTGTATTCTTAATAAAAATGATACAATGCTTTTTATTAAGAAACCTGCCACATAAATTTGATAAGAAGGGGTTGAAAATGCATTGCAGCACATAAGTTAGAACTTGTCCCAGTGTATATCTTTAAGAATTGTGTACCATGGCTCCAGAGTCATAGTCTCACTCCTGACCTTTTGTTACAATTTGTGCAGAGTTTGCAAGTTCTCACTGTTCCTGTGAGTTTTCTTTGGGTTCTCGTGCTTCACTCCAAAAAATGCAGGTTGGATGCCTACATTAAACATCTTTCTACAGAAGTACATCTACAAGTGTATGTATATCAATATTTATCTTTGTCCATACCTATATATGTTTGTCAATGTTAATTTGAATTATTGTAGTACAAGTTACATTCTACTGATATTCTTACATCAGAAAATGCAACTTGTAATTATTAAGAAGGTAAAAAAAAATGCAGAGGGGAAAGTCCACTGTATCCCCTAAGTGGAGATCTTTATACCCTATGCCCACTTGCTACAAGTATTTACGTGCTTATCTACTTATACTATATATGTCTATACACACACACATATGTTGTGTCGTTCGGCTTTTCCCAGTTAGGGGTCGCCACAGCGGAACTCCGGTCCGCTAATGATTGGCAGTAGATTTTTACGTGCCGAGTTGCCGGCCCTGACGCACAACCTTCAATGAAAGTACACCCATTCACACATGTCTCCACACAGAAGACGCTCTAGCTGAGAATCAAACAGGACAATGTCTTACTGTGAGGCGACAACGCTACCGTATATATATATATATATATATATATATATATATATATACATATATATAGATATATATAGATCCCATTTGATCCAGCGAATTTATGTTTCATTGAAATGTAAATTCGCAAACTCACTTTCACGAAAGTGCATTTTTTCAAAAATACACTTTCGTGCAAAAACAGAAATAAAAATAAAAAAAAAAACCCCAGAAAAAAATAAAAGCTTGCAGTTTGCATGCAATGTCAGTTGTACATCAACGTTTAGTGTTGATGTACAACTAAGCAAACTACTGCTGAGATCATGGTACAGTGGGGCTAAGGGAATATTCCCTTTTCCCCACTGTAGTGCGATCTCAGAGCGAGAATATTAAATTGGGGGTGTGTGAGGGGTGCATCAAATTGTGTTTCGTGTGTTTTTTTTTTTTTTTTTTTTTAGTTTAGGTTTTATTTTTGTTTTTACACGAAAGCGGATTTTTGAAAAAATGAACTTTCGCGTAAGAGAGGTCGCGAATTTCTGTTTCAATGAAACGTAAATTTGCTGGCTCAAAGTAGATCCATATATATTTATATAGAGAGAGAGAGAGATATGTATATGGGTCTATTTTGTTTGCTTAAAATGCAAAAGCATTGAAATACAGTTGATTGATAGCCTAGTGAAAATCAACTTACTAAAAACCAAAAACATTGAAAATACAACAGATTGTAAAATGAAAACAAACACTTTCCATTTAATGATTTGCTAACCAAAACCCTACCACTAAATTCAGGTACAATCTGTCTGAATAGTGATAGTATTGCAGAAAGTGTATTTCTAGGATAAGGTGTAAAGTTAGGGTTAGTGGCAGGGGCATGGCTAAGGTTACGGCTAGCATGCAATACTAAGGATGGGCAAGGAGGATTTACCCCCCTTGCATCACCTTATTAAGGCATGCCAAACCTAACCCTGCCCCTTACTGTACAAATTCCATTACGGTAAGATTTCTACTACACAAGATACTGAGGCACACACCGCATATAACATTACACATGAACAATACTGTATCTGTCCCTTTCCCCAGAGATTACTCTAACCCTAACCTACAAATACTCACACATACACAGATCTTAATGCTGAAACATGTGATATACTCAAAACTTTCAGCATTAACTTCCCAACCCCCATTTATCTTCCAAAATTCATCATCCACCTTTCAACATCTACAGCAAAAATGTTTTTAAACACTTCACTCTGTCAACTAAGTGGTGATTCAGCAGAGTGAAAGTAACCCTTATATATGTATCAGTTCCACAATTGCACAACAGTGGGGTAGAAGTGAAAACTACAAGTACATACCACAGTCCTGCACAATATCAGTCAACTGGCTTTTCAACAAACCATGAAGAAAAATGCAAAAAGTCAACCACTGAAATTATGTTCATCTGAAAGTAGGACAGCCATATATGCATATGAGAAAGTGAGAAATGCCTAAATAATGCTGTTCCCGTAAAGACACTCAATGGTTTAGCAAACCTTCTCGGCTCGCCAAATGTAATTCTTCATGGTGTTGTCAAACTCATGACAACAAGCAAAGGGTTAGTTCAGGAAACAGCTGAATATAACATTTATTCAAATAATAAAAAAGTCATGTAAAGATCATACTCATGGGTTCAATCTTTCCAAATATTTTTTCAAATAATTATAATAAAAAAAAAAAAAACAGAAGACAGAAAATGAGAACATAACTAGACTCAAATTAGCATACAGATCTAGAAGGTTTAAATATGCTGCATTCTGACATTTCATCTCTGGTTTGAGAGAAACTGTTGCATTGACACCCAGTCATAGGTGTGCTTATAAGAGCGTAATCAAATGATTTCTCTAAACTGTAAAGGTATTTTACCTTTTGTTCAACTTAATCATTTCTAATAGTATTTTTGATTTTGTGAATTATACAAGCGTATTGAATATGGTTTATAGTGTCTGTCATTCATCACCATATTCTTAATTTCTGACTCTTTTGTTTTCTTACCTCAGACCAGTAAGGAATTGTTTGTTCAACATTTCACAAACATAGAAGAAGTGGAAAAAAAACTGATGTTAAACCACAAGGGAAAAATAAAACAGCTGAAACTTCAGAGTGGCATTTTATTAAAGTAACGTATTTCATTTAAAAAAAAAAAAAAAAGGAAGAGAAAAAATGCTTGATGTAGAAAACAGATGTCAACCCTACAATTTTAAAATATTAAAGATGGCAGAAGAGGGGAAGGCATAAACATTGACCGAGTTCTTCAGCATTCTCCTTCTGATCTGCTATGAACAGATAAATGGCAAATTCAAGGAGAACGTACAAATAGTAGCATGGGAAGCTGGAAGTTTTATACAGGGGCTGGAGGTGGGATTGATCCGATGATGTCAGTTCACACATTCCTGGGAGACAGCGGTGGCTTGGCCTGCTGGACTGCTTATCCTAATTAGAAGTGCATAGTTCTAACATTTAATAGAGTGAGCTGAGTGATGACCACATTGCACTATGTCTGGATTGATTGGGCTTGAAAGGTAAGACGTATATACACACCCATTCCAGGACAGCTGCAATTGTGGGCATTCATGGCAAATGCAGGATGAGTTATGGTTCAGCTAGGGACTGACCTCACACACATGACAATGTAATCCCAGTTCTTAAACCTCTGCTCTAAAGAGGAATGAAGGGGGTTTTGTACTCTTGACTCAGCTAGGGAATGAATGGGCTATTATAGTGACATAGGAGAAATGGATCCACTCTCTCTTCTTGGGAGGAATAAATGGGTTGATTGGGTGCCAGGAAGGACTTCAACATGGTCAGTGTGGGATACGGAAATTAGGTCTATGTTCTAATGCTTGCATCTCTTGGATGAGAATATAACAGTGAGATGTTTATTATTTGTAGATCAATGTGCATATCTTTTTAAAAAACCTCCTGTGGGCATGTACTAAGTGTACAGTTTACTGAGCATGTGCAGGGACAGAGTGCCATTCTGTAGTTAGCTGTTGAGATGTAAGCATTCATGTATGTAAGCACTGTCTTTTAATCAGTTAGTTTATATTTATTGATGCTGCTGTCCATCCTGATGTGTTTTAATATAATAAGGCATCTTAAATGAACTACCCCACCTGCTTGTCTTCTAAGTGTAGAGGGACAAGCGACATGGTGTCAGAAGTGGCATGTCTAAAAAGGACATGGTCAGAAGCAGCTTATCTAATGGCCAGAAAGAATTCCAGTTTCTCTACTTTGACTTCAGGAGGTATATACAAGAGTGGACCATCCCTGCTGCATGTATAATCTGCAAAAAAATTCTAATGTCAAACATGCTCAGACCATTTCTTATTTGCTAAATATGAAACAAAGCATACAGACCTCCCTAAATGATAATAAAATAAGTTGAAATGTCTGATATTGCTAGAATTATTCAAATTACTATGGAAAATGTTTGAAATAAAGTCCAAATTGCATAAAATAAATAAAATTAGGGGAAATGACCACATTTTTTCCCAAAACTTGTATTTTCGTATTAACTGAGGCTATCCAAGTTATCGGAAGTTTATGAAGTGCTCACATGTTTGTGTAGTGTTACAGTAAAGTTATTTCATAAAATGCAGCCATTTCAGAGCATATGTCACAAAGTACAGTGTTCTGAAGAGTTTATTGTGCATTTGTGTGCTACTGCAGGTTGCAGAGAGGCAAGTTCATGCATAACTACAAGGGCCATATTTTCAGTGTGTTTTTGCATACTCTGTTGGCATGTCTAAAGAATTTTGAAAACCAGGTCCACTAGAGTTTGATAATAATATTGCTGAGAACTGGAGAGTGTTTGAGAAAGAGTATGACATTTTCATACAGGCTGCATTTTCTGAGAAAGATGACCATACAAAGGCATTTATTCTACTTAATTTAGCTGGGTCAGAAGCCTTAGAAAGCGAATGTTCATTTGTGTATGTGCCTGCTACCTATGCTGGAGAGGGGGAAAACTGATATATTGTTGTATAGGCTCAGTCAAGGGAGGACCCTGAGTGCTTAAAACATAAATTTAAAGAAATGTGTAACCCCCATACCAACATTACAATGGAGATGCCCTTATTTTACACAAGGAATCAAAGTGAAACTTTTGCTGCACCTATAAGTGACTTGAGAAACAAAGCTAAAACATACAGATATGGTGATTTAAGGGATGAGCTGATAAAGGACAGACTTGTTTGTGGTATATATACGTGTGTGTGTGTGTGTGTGTGTGTGTGTGTGTGTGTGTGTGTGTGTGTGTGTGTGTGTGTGTGTGTGCATATGTGCATATATATATATATATATATATATATATATATATGTATATGGGATCTGTCAATATGTTCGAAGTTTCACTACTTCGAACCCTACTTCACCGAGTCCACTTGTTTGAAGTAGTGAAACTTCGAACATTGACTTCGGCAGTCACATCACAGCACGGAATGGGAATATTTCCTTTTCCCCTCTGTAGTGCGATCTCGAATTTGGTATATTTAAGTAGGGGGGGTGTGGGGGGTACATGTTTTAGTGGGGGGTTTTTTGGGTAGCCCGGAAAACTAGACTTCAGCGAAATTGCACTTTTGTTTAAGTGGCTTTCGCTGAAGTGTAGGGTCTACTGCTCTATTTCGAAGAAGTGTATTTTTGATGTAGAGCAGTTGACCCTTTTATATATATATATATATATATATATATATGTGTGTGTGTGTGTGTGTGTGTGTGTGTGTGTGTGTGTGTGTATATATATATATATATATCTATATATATCTATCTATATATATATATATATATATATATATCTATATATATATATATCTATATATATATCTATATATATATATATATATATATATATATATATAGATATAGGACTGTGTAGGAATGTAATCCCAAAACAAAGACTGCAAAACTCTTTATTTTTATCTGGTGTGTTGCACTGACATTTTGTATCTGCTTTCATATATACTTCATCATTATTTCAAGATTCTGAGTTTCAGTATTTTGCATGTCTTTCTTTTTGAAGCTTTCAGGACTTTGGTGTCGGTGCAAAGCAAAAGCAAAGCAAACTTTGCTGTCATTCAACCATACAGACTACAGCTGAATGAAATTATGTTCCTCCAAGCTCATCCACAATAACATAAAATCACAACACATCTACATGTGACAGTAAACAGCAATAACACAAGAACAATCAAAGAGCCAACCGATGATCAACATTAATTGTCTGCAGTCAACCGCCGCTACTATCCCAATCATCCATAGCAACTTTTAGTCCAACAGTCTTCCTTCCAGTCCTCTCTGACCACAGTCTATCAATCACCACAACCTGCAGCCCCAAATGGCCTCACTGACCACACCATCACCAGCAACCCCCAAGTCTTTCTTCTCTGCCAACACCACAGACCAACATCCAGACCATCTCCTTCTCCATATTCCATCACTTCACATTCAAGCAATAACCACCGCCACATTCAAAGATTCGATTTTCAAAAAAAAAATCAAACAAAATTCCTTTTCCCACACTCTGCATCAGCTCAATCACCATTATAGGCCCCAACTTCCACCTCTCCATGTTATTATGTTAGAGAAACAGGCAAAACAGACACTACTGCACATTTCGACACCACCATTTTCACGGCAAAGTCCGCTCACTAGACAACAAAAAGCGGACTCACCTGATGAAAAATTCACACGGCGAGACACAAAAACAGAAAGTGCATACCGGGAGCCGGAGAGGCCACTGCCATACCAGGTGTCGCCATCTTGGCCACAAGAGGTTATGATCTATAGCTGTTGGCTTCACTATGTAATAGGTAGCTGTGTTGGACAAGAGCCAAGGAAAAGAGTTTACATTCAAGGAGTATTTATTTTATTTATTTATTGGCATTTGATTACAGGGAAATTCCAGCTGGGTAGAAGCCCAGGGGAGCAGCACAGCAGACTATAAATCTTGTTAAGTTAACTTGATTAATGCAAGTTTTTTAGACTTATAGAAGATGATTAGCAGAGTGAGCAGTTCTCAGAGTCAGAAGGCTCTCCTGCTGAACCTTTTTTCTTACGTATGGACAGATGCAATGCAGGAGTCTTTGGTGACATATGATCAAGGTAATTGATCTTTAGGAAAATACAATAAATTCAGTAATCTAAGTTTTGCTGTTGTGGATCTTTATAGTTTATATAAGTTTTATTTCTATTCTATCCTACAGAAAGTAATTGCAGAGTGTTAAAAAGAATAACACTGGACCAGAGCGAAAAAATATGTTAAGCGCTTTCGTTTTTCACTCTGGTCCAGTATTATTCTTTTTATTTTATTTCAGTGTGTTTAAGTGTGCTGCCTTGTTTTCTGAAGTAATTGTAGAGTGTTGTGTTTTTTCTGAGGCACTGTTCTTTGCATTCTTTATTTATTTTCTTTTTATTAAAGATATATAAAAAATAAGTCAAAACAGGAAAAAAAAACACTAACTGCTTTACTTAAAATATAAAGCTATTAGGGAAAGGAAAGGATAGGGAGCATGTGGAAAAAATGTAAAGAAAAAATAAGAAAGAAAAAAGAGAACCAATTACTATACCATATTATTTCATATTTCAGTGGCAATTGTTATATTTATAACACAAAGACCACCATAGATTTATATTTAATTTTGACATTGGTGATTCTAAACTGTCCAGCAAAATAAAAAAAAAATCAGAAGTATGCTGTATATCCTTATATAAGAGCTAGCATATCCATAGAGGAGTTGGCTCCCAATAGGTTTTAATCTGAGGACAATGCCATCAACAATGGAGCATATCAGAAAGTTCATATTGGCAGTACCAACACCATGCACTTGTTTTACCTAAAATAATTGTCTGTGCATTGAAACAATTTCCATGTATAATCTTGTACTGAACTCATGCACTACATCATGATGATGTATAAATGTGCACGACAGCATACTATACCGAATGTTATTAGTCCACTCATTTAAGATAACATTAGTAGCAAGCGCAGTTTCCCACATTTGTTTTCCAGGATGGGATGGATATTCTCAATTTATGCATACCAATATGTACCATTGCAGTCTGCTTCTTCTGCCCTGATGCATGTAATTTGGTAACATGTTTATTATGTGATATAAAAAAGCCCTTACCCTTATCCTATAACTTAGTTTATTAAATCGTATTGTGAGTGGTCAGGTGCAGTATAATTTTGAAAGCCATTGCTGAAGAAAAGGGAAAAGTATATCAGGTTAATGGAAACAAATTTTACTATTTTTAAATAAATGTTTAATTTCTTATTTGTAAACTAAATAATGCTTCCAGCTCCCGTTAAGAACAACCACAGTAAAAGGTATTGACATTAAGTTATGAGCTAAATATGTTTTGTAGTGAAAACTGAATATATTCAAGAATATATTTTATATAAATATATTTGTATTGGATATTGAGACACCATTTTGGTATATAGGAATGCAGACAACCTCCCATGAAATTCTTGGAATTCACTGCATTTAATTTTATTATATCATATTGTTGAGGGGGAGATAGGGAGATAATTTTGCACTGGAAACTAGACTGATGGTAAGGCCACACAGTTTGAGTATGTCAACACTTCCCAACTATGGCAAAAACTTATTTTTATTAATTAGTCATCATAAATTTCTGTGATTGTGAATTTGTAGTTATTTCTTTATGTAATTCTTGAAACAGTCTGTTTAGCCATGATATGGCTATGATATTCCATGGGTTGCATACAATGCCATCTTTTGTGATGTGTCATAACTGATGCCATATCCTAGTACATGTTAAGCTATGACAAGCTGATTATGATCATTCTGAATGCCAGAATTATAATGTGTCAACAGTGTATTCTCTCAAAGAATAGTCATTATTAATTTTAAGTTGGTTAAACAGATCCATTACTTGCAGAGTAATGAACTAAAACAATTGTAAATAAAGAGCCAGACAATGAAAAACCTTGCCTAATTCACCCTACTTTCAATTTTACATATTACAATATTATTAATGTTAATTTTCTATAATGGGGTTAGCCTATACATTTAGCATACTAATAATCAGATCCTAGGAATATGGGTAATATCTGAGAACTTTCCAAATCTATTTCCTGTTTGAATGATCAAAATCTTTATTGGCATCTAATTTTATTAAATCAAAATTGAAAGTGAAATTATTCTGATTTGCTCTGCATAATAGATTCTACTTTGTAAATATTTGATAGTTCCATGTACTTATTTATTGAGACAACAAAAATGTGTGGCAATATGTGCCTTATCTAAAATTAAGATAACTTTTTTATTTATAGCACTTTGATAATATTCTATAAAAATATTTAGTATGGAAATAAGTCCACAATGCACAGGTAGTAATCTAGAGTTCCATGTTTCCTTATTAGAATGGCTTCTGCAGAATTAGTTGAGTCTGGAGGCTTCCATACCCTAGAATAATTAAAATGGTTTTATTAAATTCAATATAAGAGCAAGTTGATCTTATAAGATATTTAGAATTCTGTTATAAAGCCAACTGGGCCAGGTCCCTAATTTATCTTTTGGGCCATAATACTATAATTAATGTATTGAATAGTTATATGGGCATTATTTAATAGTTCATTGTTTTGTAGGTTTATAGATGTTTACTACGCTAACAGTCACAAGGCCCTTTTTAAGCCTAGACATGGATCCCAAATCTCTGATAACTTGTGATCCCCTTGATAAGTGTAAACAAGGGCTTGGGAGGAGAGCATTTACAGTCAGGGTCCTGTGAGATAAAGCGTTTGCAGGCTGTCTGTGTCCATTAGAGACACAGCTGCCAGAACAAGATGAATTTCCTGTTCCCTGTTCAATTTTCCAAGTTACACTTGAATTGAGTAAGGGAGGAACTCTGCTGCTCATGGATGGGTAGCCTGTTCCACAAAAGGGGTAGTCTCAGGGTCACATACCTGTCTCTCCAGCATGTTCTAGTTATATCACAGGCAAGGTTTAAGTCTTTAGAATAGGTAATTCTGGTATTGCTTGTTTTGTGGATATGCAGGAGATCCATCAGAGATGGGTCTAACAATGTCTTGTACGCCAGGCATAGATCTCCCCTCAACAGCCTGTAGGAGACAGAATACAGGGATAAGGTGTTCCAGTTGTTGGATATACCTGGTTAGGTACATAGCAAAGGGGGCATTGTACTCAGTGGCAGGTCTGATGAATGAACAATAGGGGTTTCTTTTAACTAGTCTTGCATCAAATTTAAATCAAAGTTCTGTTTTTGTTATATAACAATGGAGAAAACTCTGACATTATTTCCCAAATGCCGTTTTGTTTATTTACAATTATTCCTTATGTGTTACCCATATAAGTTATTATCTTTATATAACACTGTATGCAATATTGTGCATCCAGAACATCGCCTATTTAATCCGAATAGAAAAATTGGTTGGAATGGTTTTACCCTAATGTAACATCTGAATGTTGCACATAAATTTCATTCATTTTAATTTTTTCCAAAATTGCATATGTGTGTGTGTGTGTGTGTGTGTGTGTGTGTGTGTGTGTGTGTGTGTGTGTGTGTGTGTGTGTGTGTGTATGGTATATAGATATATAGATAGATAGACAGATAGCTATGTATGTATATCCAGAGGTAAAACATTTACTCAGACAAACCATTCAGCAAAAACTGTTAGAAGACACAGCTAAGATAAAGTCTTCACTGTATAATACCCTATACCTCCTGTAGTGGAGGTCCATGGAATACATGCAAATGATCTCTTCAGAACATATCAGTGCTTGAACTACATGACATCTGAATATTAATGGCTTTTTACTTTTTAAGTCTTTATGGGTTCTTTTAGGCCAATAAAGTCATACCCCACTAGGTGTAGATATACTGTGTCTTGAGCTTTGTTCGACCTTGTCAGTACAACAAAAGAAGATCATTACTCTGATGCACAAACTGCATAACCTCAACTTCTCTGATACTGTTGCATGGTTCTCCAGCTACCTCACTGATAGATCTCAATCAGTGAGATGGCACTCTGCACTCTCTCCTCCTCTCTCTGTAAAAATGGGTGTACCTCAAGGGACTATCCTAGGGCCTTTACTTTTTAATATCTTTACTAATCAGCTCTATACCTCCTGTCCTCGGTCATCTTTAGTGCAATATGAAGATGACTCTACAGTCATCACCATAGCAGACTCTCCCTCTAGAGCTTTACTCTCCTCAAGAGCTTTAGCTGATGCTCTTCCACCAATGGCTACTCAGGCATCTTTTAACTTAGTCGAAACATGGCTCTCCAACAACCAGCTCATCCTTAACCCTAAAAAACAAAGCTGTTACTCTTCCTACGTAAAACATTCAACAATATTAAAACCTTCTTCTCCATACAGTCCCTTAATAACACTACAATTCAGGTAGAATACAGCACTAAGCTCTTAGGTGTAACCATTGATGATCAGCTTAAATTTGACGTGCATGTTAATAACTGTATCAAAAAGACTCATTCACAACTAGGGCTCCTTTGCAGTAACAAAAAATTCCTTACCTCTGAAGCCAATGTTGCTCTCTCTCTCTCTTACCTACCTTCTACCCAGTCTAATGTACAACTCTCAAATCCTCACAAATCTTAACTCAACACTCCTGACCAAACTCGAATCTACCTACAATAAGGTAGCTAGATTTGCTGCCCAACAAACCTACAAATCCCATCACTGTCTCTCTCTAAAACACATGAATTGGCTTGAATTACCCCACCAGCTTCTTCTCTCTCAGCTCCAGATCATCCATTCTATCCTGTAGCAGCCCTCCTACTGCCCGGCACTATCCTTTCTCATCTCCCATTATTCTCCCTCCAGACCTCTCTGAAGCTCTAACCAAGACCTACTACAAATCTACAAACCCAACTCAAGTCTAAATTTGGACGTAATATGTACAGCTATCACCTCACTATTGCCTGGAATAAGCTCCCACTAGAAATCAGGATCCTTACACATCCTAAAGAATTTAAGACAGCCACCAAAGAGCACTGTAAACATCACTGGTCCTGCCACTGCACTCTCCCTCCTTAAACATCCCCTACTTCTCATACCTTAATCTACTTTCTGCCTTTAACTCACTTTTCTCACTAGCTCTCTCTAATCTTCCTTGACTACTCTTTCTACTGTCTTCTAAAATCTATTAAGCTAATCACCTCAGAGAAACATTCTATAGTAATTGTATTGCCTTCATGCAACTACATTATGATAAAACTGTTTTTGTAACCACTTACCCCCAAAAACTATATTTGTCTTAATAACATATTTCTTTTTATACATCTTGAAAGAGCTTTGCTATACTCTTGATTATTGACACTGTATAACATTGTATTACTACTTAATGCCTTGTAATAATCCTGCAACATTTCTGTTTAATGCTAATTTATAATGAAAATTGTATAATATGTTGGAGCTTTTCTCCCCGTGCCTCTGCTGAAAAATGGCTCTTTAGCTCAGTTGGACAAAACCGGTCAACAAATGTAAAATAAAATAAAATAAATAAATTATCCTATACTTTACAAACACAGGGCTTAAAACCCAGTTAATGTACATATATATTAATGTGCCTCCAAATTACCCAAAAATCATCCAGGTAGTGGATAAAAAGGTTACCCAAACAAACCATTCAGGAAAAAAATACATAAAGACTCAGCAAGTTAGAGTCTTCACAGTGTAATACTTTAAACTCTTGTAGTGGAGACCCATAGGATATATACAAAACACTCCTTAATAACAGCCTAATGATTCAGCTACATTGCTTCTGAATACCCATGACTTGTTAGTTTTTTACTTTTTAAGTCTTTATGGGTTCATTGACATACCTTGAAATCCAATAGGAGATATAGTAAATCAAAGATAAGGTGTACCTATCACCTCATCCATGAAAGAAAAGAAAGGAAAGGAAATGGTAAAGGAAGTATAAAAATAAAAGACCAAAACAGTCTAGTATTACATCTTCAACACTGTCATTGACCCCACGGAGATGGAAAGAATCAATGGACATAATGAAACGGATGTTATTCTGAACATTTTTGAGCTCACGTCTGGCAACTGATACATTTTAAAATATGTATGGGACTGATTTCCAAATAATTATAACCTTGGGAGGACAACTAAAGGATTTATTTTGTCTGCCAGAATAAAGTGCATGGCACAGAATAAGTTTTCTTTTGTTTCACAATTTCATTAGGAAGGTCTGTGTAAACAGAAATATTCTCTTTCCTTCTGTATTTATGACTCTACTGCATATAGCAGTAACTAAAATCATTTTTTATCGCTATTCATAGTGAACTTGACCATAATTTGCCTGGCAACTTTGTTCTTGCATCTGACTTGATAATTTATCATTAATCAATGGAATCTATCTAATTCTATATTTGATTCTGCTCCATTTTAGTCTGGTATGAAAGCAAATATTCTTGTACTATATTTTCTAATATTTTTCCCAAACATCTGAACTACCCAAAACATACAAGTTGTTCCTTCATGATCTGACTTCTAAAACTGTCATTCTAGCTTTCTATCTAATTTGACTCATATTCATATTCCATTAATCTCAATCTCACCTCTTGAATTTTTTGCTGTTGTAAAAATTAATACCATAGTGCTTTGCATTTGACAGATATTTGTTATAGTAGTTTTTAAGCTATCAAGTTCATTATATATTTACCGCATTTTTTTAATTAAGGTAATAGTTTGCTAATGATCTAATTTATAGTCATTAGAATCATACATAGTAGCTGCATCAGCCTTTGCTCTGTTAAAAAAAGGACCTGGTTCTTGCCTATTTGTTTGTGTATCAAGATTACTAACAAATACATTTTACTTCATCTTGCCATTATTAAATATTGTTATTTCTAAAGTGTTTTAAGTATAAAAATGTTGTTTGGCATCTGCTGCCATGTATATTGTACTATCAGTGTCCAACTTTTGTTTGTTTTTAATAGTCATATTGTCATATAATTTCATTACTACAGCCATTTTGTTCTCTTGACATATCATCATTTCAGCAGAGGTAATATGATGTTCATGATGGCTATATTAATATACTATACTTTTTTTTACATTTTGCTATATTGAAAAGTGAGAGGTATGTACTCAGGCAATATTAATGAAGTCTCACTAGTCTGGATTGTGTAAACTTGGAATGTTATCTATTTGCCACAGTTTACTTGCCTTGACACTGCAGATTCCATTTTAGGATGAATGAGATAACAATTGCATTTTTGTAACAGTGTCAATTCAATACTACATAGTTTTGTAGTTATTTACTGATGGGTTGGGGATTAGGAACAGCTGAGGAATCATTTTGGATATCCAACACTGCAGTTATCATAGGAAAACAGTGCAAGTAAAGCTGTGCCTGTAAGCTAAGTTTAGAGGTTCTATGAGAGGTGTGTAATATTCTGGTGAATTACTAAGTTCCACATTAGGTGTATGTTTCATGCTCATAGCGTTTTATTCAGTTTGAGTTCTCAAGAAAACATAGCAGGCTCAAAGTTGTAGAGTAATAACCTTTACTTATAATAAAATGTTTAAGAATTCACAATATATTTAGAGATAGTGAAAGACTGTATATAAATATATAGATACAGATATAGATATAGATATAGAGAGAGACATATACTGTAGATGCATGTATGTTTGTATATAGAGCACTGCAAATGTGCTTATTTGTTAAGGTTCCCTTTTTCAAGAACACAGTTCATTTATATGCCACAAGATTTCCTCAGTAAACTTTTATTGTTAGGTACAAGATAAAAGCACAGTTAGAAAACTTATTAGCTTTTTATATCATTACATCCTTACTTTTGTTTTGTTTCAGAAGGACCATACCTTTGAACCCTTAGCTTATTAATTACTTCTTCTTCTTCATTCAGCTTTTCCCAGTTAGTGGTCACCACAGCGGATCACCAGTCCACTCATGATTGGCAGTAGAGTTTTATGGTGTTGAGTTGCCAGCCCAGTGCACACACATGCACACACTCATGCCTAGGGCCAATTTAGAGTGTCCAATCCACCTACAGCATGTATTTGGGATGTGAGAGGAAACTGGAGTACCCTGAGGAAACCCACGCGACCACAGGGAGGACATGCAGACTCTGCACAGAAGGCACCCCAGCTAGCTTATTAATTACTAATGAATGAAAAATTTATTATGGTTTAGTTTAGAACATATATTTTAGTAATACTTTTCCAGAGCATACACCAGAATTTCACAATTTATTTTCTCAGAAAGCCAGTGCAATAATTTTCCTCATTGCACCATTGATTCAGCACATAGATTTTGAGCTAGCGCAAATCTTTTTTTATGCACATTTAAATAATTTATTGCTTCAGTTTTTTTAAGCAAACTATTTGTTCATCCTTTGCATATGCTAGCAATGCAGTCTCACAATTGGGGAGTTTCCAATAAAGTTTCCATGTCATGGGTAATTTGAAACCATAGTGCTTTGATGTTCATTGGTTTTACTTCCACTTTTAAAATGCATCCAACTAAATATTTAAATGTGAAACTTCAACAAAACTTTGCAGTACATACTACCAGCTTCAGTAATGTATTTCATCAGTATTTTGAGTACATTTTTCTTCCCACAAGAGCAGTTCCCAATACATTTCTTTCATTATCTTACCATATTCACTGGGTAGATCAATAGTAAACAGCCTTTCAGCAATTTACTGAGGAATTATTTTGGTAAACAACCTTTCAGCAATTCCGTAGCTCTTTGTTAACCCATTCAGAAGTACTTTTTTCTATTATACCACTCATTTTTCATGCATTTTTTTTTAAATATGCATTAAAACTAGTTTTAATTACTTTACTGTTAGAGTCCAGCAACTGTTAATTGTTCTGTGCTTGCAGTGTGACAACAAAAAGCCATTAAATGTATTTTACATAACACATCTTAACAAGGAATGAATGTTTGCATTTCACTCTGAGTACAATGAACATAGTTCACGGAAAGACAGCTTTGTAACTTGTGATCAAAATTCTTCGGAATATACAATTGACCTAGAAATTAGTTAAGACTTCAATTGGCTAGTTTTTCTGGATGTGTTGCTCCCCAACATCCATTTCAATACAGACTCTGAATTCACTTTTGTTAGACTCACAACTTAGAAGCAGTTCTCGAAAATTCTCATGATGGTTACTTGTAGCAGAAATTTAATTCTGCTAAAATTCCCTAACAGATATAACATTTTGAGAAATTGTTAAACCAGGCAGCAGATATTTCATGCAGTCACTGCTTTCTAACACATACTTTTTTTGAGCTGTCAAGAAAAGTCAACAAGCTAAAGTTTGTAGAGTAATAGCTTTTACTTTAAATAAAAAGAGTTTTTAATAAGAATATATGAGGCATACATTTCTATTGAACCAAAATGATTACATAGTTTACAGGAAACAAAACACCTTTCCTTCCATATACTCACAGTCCAAGGCTTCAGCCCCAGCCTTCTTCTCTGGCTTCCCAGCTCTGAGTCTTGTCTAGTCTTCTCTCATGCTTCTGTCTCTTTCGCTCTCTCTTTTTTTTTTGGCTCAGTCTCTCCCACTGAAAGATCATCCTCTTTCTTTTTCTCTCATTATCTCTATGATTTCTTTTCACTACATCCATGTCTTTTCAAGAGTTTCTACTCCTTTCTGTAAGTTCCTCTGCCTGAGAGGTAAGTGTCTCTAACCCTCTGTCTCTAACTTTTTTTATAGGAAGAGGAGGAGGCTTCCTTCACTTCATCTGGTATGGCTTCTCTTCCCAGACTGCTCAGGCACTGCAGCTCTGCATACCCCACAATAGTCACTGCAGGGTAATATGGCACAGGTTGGCAGGACTTATGACTGCTCTATCTGATCCTTGTTATTAAAGATAGGTTTGACAAAGGTTTGTTGTTTTATCATGTTATATGATAATTTTGATTTCCTGATTGGCTGAAATGGAAATAGCTTAAATACTAAAATAGTTAAATTTGATTTCCTGATTGGCTGAAAATGGAAATAGCTTAAATACTAAAATAGTTGATTCTTTGCAATCAGCAACATTAGATGTATAAGTGATAAATGAGTCATTTATCTCTGTCTGCACTAACTACATGTAATATGCACAAACATTATTTCACTGAATTACACATTTTTATTTTAAAGTGTTTCGGTAATGTGGTTTTAGTGATGCACTTGTCAGGTATAATAGTGAAGTAGAGTTAGAAATTATGAGATTAGGCTAATAATTTGTCAAGTTTTATATTTTTTCAAGTGTTTTAATTTATTGTAGAGTTTCTAAGGCTGACTCATATACGCACTACTGTTAAATGATGATGTACTATAAGTGATGACTATAACAGATGAATGATAAAACAATTTAAAAATATTGGTCAAGGTGTACCAGCAGTAATCAAATGTTTATTTGTTGCACAAATGCATGTGTACTACCATTACCATGCAATGAAGAGATAAATAAATATGTGACATAAAAATACAAATAAAACATGAAGTCTAATGTGTCATTTGAGATTTTGGGACAATACAGTTACTTGTTTACCTGTTTGAAATGTATTAGAAGGCAATACAGTATTACGATAAGCAAGGAAGTTATCTCAGTTATTTGTGCATCAAAAATAATGCTTGTGGCATTAAGCAGAAGAAGTGTAAATTAATTGAAGTAGATGGAACACATGGGACTCTACCTACTTTGTCAGTCAACAAAATGGTAACTGTGATTAATTTACTTAACATTTAAAAAGGTATTGATTCACAATACTTTAAATAAAGCATTTTTTAGGGATAGCCAGACTTTAAATGAACAGAGAAGTACCCATCATGCTTACAGCCAAATATCTTCTCAGTGATAAATGCCAGAAGTATGGAGAGAAAAGCATATCCCAGATGACTGGAGAATACACATACTAGTGACACTGTACAAGAACAAAGGACACATCAACAACTGTGGGCAGTACAGAGGGATCAAGCTCCTGTCACACACTGAATAAAAGTTCTGGAGTGGGCGACTGATAAAGAATAAGCAGAGTAGGAGAAAGTAAGATGGGAAATGAGTAGTTTGGATTCAGACCAAGATGCAAGATAACCAACCCAATGTTTGCAGTGAGACAGATAGTTATAAAAAATCTAGACATGAGGAAACAGTCCAACTTGGCATTCCTAGGCTTAGAGAAAGTATATAACAAGGACCAAAGAAATCTGATTTTGGCAGTCCTGTGGTTGATTGAAGTCCCAGAAACACTGGTAGAATTAGTGCAGGCTATGTACAAGGACCCAGTGACTTAAGTATAATCTCAGAGAATGGTTCTCAGTGAGAGTGGGTGTGCATCTGTGTAAATCTCTGAGTCCACAGCTATTCATACTTGTGATGGACTAAATCAGAAAACAGGTTGGAGGGGACAGGTTCAACAAAGCTGCTGCATCAAATGATGCAGCATTACAGGCAGACTTTGAGCAAGAACTTCAGCAAGGTATAGGGGAATGGAGTGCAAAATTGAAGGCATGTGGGATGAAACTGAGTACAGATAAGAGAGTTGTAATGTTAGCAAATGGGGGAAATCTGAAGAAACTAAGAACTGAGATACAAAGGAAATAGTAGAACAAGTTAACAGCTTCAAATATTGACAAAAAGGCAAGTCTGAATGAGGTGGTCAAAGGTGGACTCAAAGGAACTGAAACCAATTGACACAGAGTGCCTGGGGCAGTGTATGATAGAAGAATGCCAAATAAGCTGAAAAGTAAGGTGTACAAAACAGTGGTGTAGTCAGTATTACTGTACGGTATGAAAACCTGGGCAGTCAAGGCAGAACAGTTGAAGAAGCTGGAGGTGATGGAGATGAAGTGCCTTAGACAGGTGGTAGGATGCACATAGTGGGACAGATGAAGAAATGAGGATATCAAAGCAGAGGCCAAAGTAGCTCCAATTGCAGAGAAGGTCAAAGTGATCAGATTATGGTGGTTCAGGCATGTGTGCAAAAAAGCAGCAGATAATCTGGTGAAAAAGATTTAGGACAGACAGTAAGAAGGCAAGAGGAAACAAGGGCATCCAGCAAAGAGATGGATGGATTATGTGAGAGAAGACCTGTGTCAGTGAGGCATAACTATTGAAGAAGGTTGGAGAATAGCACTGAATGGTGACAGTTAGCAGAGCACCCTAATCCAATGTAGAAAATGGAAGAAAGTGAACTGATGATGATGAAGATGACCTGCCAGCCAAAAATCAAAGTGGACTCATAAATCTCAAGACTATGTATCTTCAGTATTCCATTGGGGTACAAATGCCTGTAAGCCAAATGAAATTTCCAGCTCCAGAGGAGTTCCACAGGACTGCACTATAGAGCAAAAAAGTTTAAATGGTGTTGTGAATATTATAGATGATATTGTTGAATGGGACAAATCCAAATGGCAACATGGCAGATGACTAAAATGATTGCCAGACTGACAGGAATTTGAAATGTCAACATGGCATCTGACTGAATGATTGTTAGATTAACAAGAATGTGACAATTTAAAAATGGAATTGAAAAAAATGTCAATTATATTTTACCAGCCTCAAGCACAGGGTTATATATTAACCTGCAGCATTAAATCTCATTGAGTAAAAAGTAAGCACTGTTGTCCAAATGAATATCCTTCCAATAAATATTCACTACTGAGATTCTTGATTGTAGTGCAATACCTATCTGAGTTCACTCCAAATCTGTAAGAAGTGTTCAAAAGCACAATGTCTGCCATCAAGAACAGCCATAACAGGAAAACATTTTTACTTTAAAAAAAATGATGACTTTATCTCTGACATTACAATGATATCATGTGGCCAAATGAGTAGTGCTGTAGTTGGATGGCAGTGAATCTGGTAAGCAATGAATCTACAAGAAAGGTAACCCATTGTTTACAGTTCTGATTTTGAAGCAATGAAGAATTCTCAGACCTGATATTCTGCAACTATAAAGAAACTATTGGCAATATTTTTGAGAAGTGACAACATTTTAAAAATACATTTTTGAACTGAATATAACTACAAATCATACATTACAAGACATTAAATTAAGCAACCTTTGCATGTAAAGACTGCTGTCATCATGGTTTAAGAAATCCTGTTTAAACATAGCAATAAAACACACATTAATGATACTTTGTCAAAACCTTGTCTCAAAGAATACAAGGGAAGTCTCTTGAAAAAAATATTTTACAGTACTACCAATTGTGCCATATATCTCAACATCAGAAGAGAGGTTACAAGGCTTTACCTACAATAATTAATAAGACATGGAACTGCAAATATGAAAAATATGGTATCTCATGTTTTCATTTCTCCAGGTGTTCTTGGTTTCTAATACCATGATGGGAATGGACCCCATTCTTAAATCAGGGTATGGTTAGAGTTCTTTAAACTAATATTGTTTCATCCTTTGATATTAGCTAAGAGTGCATTATTCCCAGAACTTCCTCCTTCTGTAATTCATATAGGGTTAGGCATATTGGTATCATGTCTAAGTATGGCTGTAAATATTTTATATTAGACCAGTTGCTCCTACTACTTCTGGAATAGTCTAGGTATATTTCCACATTGCTGTCATTTCTGCCTGCAAATCCTGATATTTTTTACTTTGTG
Organism: Protopterus annectens; assembly: GCF_019279795.1. NCBI lineage: Eukaryota > Metazoa > Chordata > Ceratodontiformes > Protopteridae > Protopterus > Protopterus annectens. Next base: position 835,194,251 of record NC_056732.1, read on the forward strand.
TCCCTCTCTGTGTGAAAGGCACTGTAATCACTGGGGCAGAAATTTCAGTGATCAATGCTACTTTTGTCTTTTTTTCATGGGCTACTATATCTGGTTTTCCCACATCTATATTTTGAACTGTTGGTAATGGGTGATCCCATGTGATCTGAGCTTGTTCTCTATAATGCTTTGTGGTTCATATTTCCAGTGCTCCTTAGCTACGTCTGCATTATAGTATTTGCACAATCCCCATTGCAACAATCTTGTCACATTATTGTACCTTTCAGTATACAGGCCCACTGCCATGAGTGAATCACACCCAACTGCAAGATCTGTGACTGCTTACAGTTCTTTTTTTTTTTTTACAGAGCCTGCATTTGTCTGTTTCTCCCACCTTTCGATGGATTTCGTAAACTGATGTGCACATGATCCACTCTTTTGGGCCTCCATAATTAGCCTTTCAATTTTTAATTTTAATTCACCTCTCCTTAACCATTCCTGTGTAAAATCTTGGTCAGTATGAAGTCCCACCTGAAGATCCTTGTGCTTGCCACCATATTTTTGGATTTTCTATTTTTTTTCTTCTCATCTGACACCATTCTTTGTATTCTTTCTTTTGATTTTTGGGACATTCAGTTGCTGTCAGATTTTTGTCTACTTTTGGATTGATTTTTATTACAATTTTATTCTGAAATGTTTCTGCTAAACAATGCAAAGATGTCATCTTAAACTTATTCTCATGTTCTAAAACTTTCTTTCACTATGTTTGAATCGGGTCTATATTATAATCGCAAAAGCTGTCTTTCACAAATACATGTTCATCGACACATAAACATCGAAGAACGAGAACAGCGAAGTACCAAAAAAGCGAAATGGAGAACACCAAACGCATTCCCGGAAGTAACAGCACCATACAGGTAAGGTAAACCTAACTGTACAAACCTTACCTAAAAGACTTTTTCAAACATTTTTGCACAACCCCCTACTTATATATACTAATTCTGAGACCAAACTACAGTAGGGAAAAGGATTAATTTCCTCATCCCCACGATCACCCTACAGGCCAAGAAAATCCATTTGGCATTCTCCATTTTACTCTTTTGGTACTTCGCTGTTCTCGTTCTTTGACGTATATGCATAGATGAACATGTATTCACGAAAGACAGCTTTCACGATTCTGATATAGACCCATTTGAATCTGATGATGTCAGCAGATATGTATGCAACCCTACGATTGTAGATCTATACATGTAGTCAGTTTTGAGGAGGCCCATACCCCTGTCAGAGTGAGGGATATATAATTTTGATATACAGTGATTTTTATATATCATGTGATAAGCATGAAGCATTTATCTTGTTTCCATGTCCAACTGATCCAGTTCTTTTTGGGGACAACCAATCACCCCAAAGCTGTAATTTAGAACAGGATGAGCAAATTGGTTTACACTTTGAACTTTATTTGAAGAAGTCAAGGCAGTTTTCAGTATTAGTCTTCTGAAGCATTCCTCACCGACTTATATTCTTATTTGTTCATCTTTAATTACTTACCCTTCATCTATTTTCAAATATGTATACAAGCCCTATTGCTAGGCTTCATTTATATTGCATTCCTGTCACAGGTTGATATTTTCTTGGTGCTGCAGCATTCTTTTTTCAGATGTTACTTTGTCACATTTATCAAAACCAAATGTCATTTGTATGTCATCCAAAAAGTTTTAACCATTTGCAGTTGTGCATTCAACACCCCATCTGATGAACTATACAGTCATAAGTCATTTGCAAAGAGTAGAGGAGACGGCTTTAAATGAGGTTGATTTCTATGAATCAAAATTTAGCCACAGGCTAATCTGTTAAGTAAGCAGCTTACTGGGTTAAGGGAAAGACAAGACAACAGAAGTGACAAAATAATCATCTTGTAATATCCCCCTTTGAATTTCTATTACCAGGATAATAATTTTCCTTTTGTCACGGCTTAGCTGCAAAATGATTTGCCACTGTTTCATAGTTGCTGCAATGAAACTGGTCAATGTAGGAATTATCTTAACATCTTCAAACATTCCATTTATCCACGAATGCAGGATGTTGTCAGTGCTTTGTTGTAATCTATCTATCTCATACTTAAGGTTCTTTCCCATTTTACAACTGTCTGTTATTGCTTTGTTTAGCAACAGATTATCCCTTGTTCCATATGATCTTATTTTATTACCTTTTTGTTCTGCTGCCAACATTTATTTTTTCCCAAATAATTGTAAACTCCACCTGCATCAATTATAATTCATACATTTTTTGGAAGGCAGGTTGTTGGTCTAGAGTTCTTAGGATGGCTTACAGGTTCAGTCTTAAGGAGGTGTATTATTTTTAATGTTGTTAACCAGGTTGATGTCTGTTTGGGATGCACTTATATGTAATTCTTACTCTGTGCTAAATGTTTGGGTTAATATGTTAATACATTTAGCCAGAAATTAGGAACTGCGTCTGTCCCTGGGGTTTTCCATTTAGAAATGTTTCTTAAGTTTGTCACAATTTCTCTGGACTTTAGTTCACCCCATTTCATATCCTCTACATTAGAGCTTCTTACTATTTCTTTTAATTATTCTATCAGTTCAGCAGCTGTCTTTCTTTTATTGTTTATGCGTATTTGCTTCTATTCCTTTGCTTTGTTTCTGAATTATCTATTTGGGTCAGCAATGAATTGTTTATTTTGTCCTTTTCCTTTACATTTATCAGCATGCCTTCTAAGTGTTTCTGCTTGTGCTGATATTTTTTTATTATTGGAAATAATGTATAGTAAATCCTGGTCTGTTTTAATACTGTTGTGACATCCCCACTCTGGGCCAGTAATCAAGGAGCCTGAAACCTCACCACTGTCACTGAAAAGGGACGTTCACATGGAATATAAATGGATACACTCAGCATGTCCAGATGCAGACCTCCCTGCATCAAGCACAATTTCCCTTAAGACCACCCAGGGAACACGTTCAGTCCAAGGGCTGGTTCCTCTCTATATCTGTCCAGACCCCCAGTAAGACTCCTCATTGGCACAGCTCAGAATTGAGTCCTTACCTGGGGTTCCAATCTAAGTCTTCCCACACCCTCTCTGTGAAACCAATGCTTTGTGTCCCTAATCCAAACAGCTGACAAACACACTCTTTGAGATTTGATTTAAACACACACACACACACACACACACACACACACACACACACACACACACACACACACACACACACACACACCTGGGGAAGGCTAGCACAGATTCACCTGCTATGCCTCCTTCTGCCCAGGCTATAATGTAGTTATCATTGCTATCAGAACCCCTGCCAGCTTCTTTAACGCTCTTACAAGTGTATCCAATTATACTGAGTAAAATTAGTATTAATACAAATGGTAATACTGACCAAACAGCCAGGCTTTCAGGAGTGGCCAGAGTTACCACCAAATAAATATGCAAATATTCTCAAAACTTAAAGGACTAGCCACAATGAAAAGTTTAAATATATTTAACAATAAATAATAAAAGAACATGAAAATACTAAATATATATTTACAGTAAACACAAGAGTATTAAAAATACCCCAATGGAAAGTTTCATACAGTTATAGAAAAACAGTGTTTAGCTAGTCTCACTATCTATTCCTGATTGAGTACAAGAATTACTGTTCCTACTTACTGACTAGAGCAAGACAGGATGGGTGAGTGGTCTTTGTTGTCAGATCCAAGACAGAATACAGAATGCTTTTGAGACTTACATACATACATACAAATGTTTCAAGCATGGGCATTAATGCCCTTCTAGCTTGCCAATACGTCAAAACACGTGTTCCCATAATAAATGTCCAGGTTATTCTTAAAAATATATAAACTAGTACTTGCTTTAATGTAATTTGGTAGTCTGTTCCAAGCATCAGCCAGTCTGTCAGAGAACCAATTAGTACACTTCTCATTCCTATAGAATCTTCTACATAGATTATCTGATGATTCTCTAGTACTTTTTGATGACCCCAAACATTCCCAGAGGTAGTTGTCCCTAAATGCCCTATATACCTGTATAAGATCTCCTCTTGCATATCTGTAAGAGGCACTGTACCAGTTCAGATATTTTAGTCTTTCATATTAACTTAGATTTTTACATCCATGGATGCCCTTGGTATACTTCCGCTGTACTCTTTCCAGTTTATTCATGCTTGCTTTCCTATAAGGTTTCCATATTGTTATTCCATACTCAAGTTGGGGTCTAATGTAACTAACAAACAATTACTTTGTTATGTTTGATTTCCTAGACTTTATAAGTATCTTTATACAACTTATAGTTGTATAAGATATGATTAGAAAAAACTCATAGCTGAATCTACCCATATACCCAGGTCCTTAAATGAGTCTACAGTTTCAATCACTGTGTGCTGTATTAAATAGTCACCTTTCAGTTATATCTCCCAAATCTCATATGCTTAGTTTTTTATATATTTATCAACATATGCAGTCTCCTCTAATATTAAAACATTATTTCTGTACAGAATGGCATCACATACATCAGATCACCTGACTATTTCCTATACTATCACCAACACTAGAAGCGACTGGGATTTAGCACCTATGTGCTACAATACACACAGATAGAGCATTGCTCAAATGTGGTGCAGTTGCTGGAAGTCATGAAACCATAAAACCATTCCACCCTTCCTACAGGAGCTACAACCTATTCTCTAGCAGAGACACTACATCTCTGGCTCCATTCAAAATTGAGGGATAACATATTTTAGGCTTAACCCATAAATCAATTTAATTTCAATAATATTTTTTTCAAAGTCAGGTGGATTATTCTCTTCTCTCCCAGTATATGCTGTTACAATGTATACATTTAAACAGTTACAGTAATGCATGTACATTTCTTTCCTTCCAGCAGGGCACACTGTTGTTGCATTTTAACACAAGCAAACCTCACAAATACATTTTCAGCACAAGTATTTGTACAAATCAGTTTGATATGCAAATGACATATAATTATTTACTAAATTCCAGCTAACTGTACTGACATATGTTACAAATCCACTGCTCTACTTCGCTGTTCCTTTCCCATAGTCTTATGTAGGAAAGGAACAGATCATCATGATACTTCTTGTCTTAATTGCTTTATAGTTTTTTCTAATTGATGCTTCCATGGTGACATTCTACTTGCTCCTTTCCTTTCCTTTGTTACTCTGCATTTCTGTGGTAACACTTTGTTACTAGTTTAGGTGCATGGTAATATATATGCCTTGCTTACGTTATATCACATGAAAGTCTCTTAATACTCCTGATTACTATGTTCATCTGTTTTACCAGTTTTCTAACATTTTGATTACTTTCTGTATTCTGTTTCTTTCATCTGTCCCTACACATTTCTGTTAAATCAAGGAGGTTTTCCTTAGATCATTTTCTTTGGGACTGACAGCATCTTATTTACTGAAAGGAGAGTAAGTTCAGAGTGAAAGAAATCAAAACAACTGTGTAAACGCACACATGAACAAATGGTCCATTTAAAAAATGGAATTATGTGGGATGCATGTATTTAGACAGGATGGGATTCACTTGTCAAGGCAAGGGAAGAGAAGGTTTGTAGCAGATATATTAACAATCTTTGAACAACAGAAGACAGGATTATTGCCAGGTCAGAAATGTAACAGTAAACAGATAGTAAGTTTGATTTATCTGTGCTTGTTGTTAATCTAAAGAACATTAACAATAATATTTTTATTATATATTATTAGAAAATTTGCTGCATTCGTGTAAAATTAATGTTGCATTACTTATGAAATATGATTATATATATGAAACATGATTATAGAAAAATGATTGAAAACAGTTCTCTAAGATTATAAATGTAGTTTGCTTTCTGTAGCAGACTTTTTAACCAAAAATCAGGTGGCGGTATTATGATAGGGATTAAAGAATGTTACAAGACCTATGATTATTACATTTTTGATGATAACACCAATACTGCAGAGTGTGCAACCATGAAAATAAAGTCAGCCATGGAACGGATTTCATTGTTAGGGTGCATAGACCATCAATGCCAACTGTTAATGATCTAGAGGAAACTCATACATTTCTTGCATGAGACACAGAATGGAATTTACATATTACCTGAGGACTTAAATTTACCAGAAACAGACTGGAATAAAGAGATTGGAATAATATTGATTCTACAGCATTAGTCAGGAAAAGAGTTGCAATGAATTTTCAAGAACAATTGCTACAAATTGTAAACAAACCGAAAAGGGAATAGAACATATTGTATATTGTTTGTGTTCTTAAGAAGATGACTGTTAACTTGTTTTCAACTTGCACCACCTTTCATTAGTTTATAAATGTTAATTTATTGCTAGAAAACTGCTGAAAATGAAATCTAAACCAATCTCAGAAGATGAATAATGTACTATTTGGAAGCAAAACAGTTACTATGTAAAACTAACTGGACTAATTCATTCAGTAGAAATATAGCAGATGGAATGTGATAAGTTTTGAAATGGAAATTGTCTGAATACAAAATATTAAACATCAGCATCTAGACAACAAGGTCAGGAAGATACATTTCCATAAGACCAAGACAATTATGATGAGAGATAAAAAATATAAGAAATCAAAAAGAGGTTGGACCATAAGTTTGTAAACTGAAATAAGCAACCTGGACAGGCAAATTGAAAACAGTGCGAGAAAAGATCAGGAAAAAGTTCAAGAAAATTTATATAAAGATACTGTGCTTAATAGGAAAACATTTTATAGTTACATGAGATATGATATGAATAAAGGCATATAAATCAGTAAATTGTGCATAGATTCTTATATATATTTTCCTACACATCAGATTTCTGATGTATTTGCAAATTCTTCATGTTGTTGTTGTTGTTGTTGTGTCTTTCGGCTTTTCCTGATTAGGGGTCGCCACGGCAGAACTCCGGTCCGCTAATGATTGGCAGTAGATTTTTACGTGCCGAGTTGCCTGCCCTGATGCACAACCTTCAACAAAGGTATGCCCATTCATGCACATCTCCACACAGAAGACGCTTTAGCTGAGAATCGAACAGGACAATGTCTTACTGTGAGGCGACAACGCTACCGCAGCACCACCACCGCAGTTCATTCTTCATGTACATAAATGAAATTAGAATGTTTTGAATAGGTACATTATGAACTGGGGTCAAGCAAAGGCACAGGGATGAGATGGAAATAGTAACAATGGCCTGAGAAAACTTCAAACGGAACTTAACAGGAACATTGCATCTGTTCCTCGCTAAAGCAGTTAAGCACGGGGAAATTCTGCATGATTGGAGACATGCACTTGTTATACCCATCTTTAAGGGAAAGGAGAAGAGAAACAGTGTAAAGTCATAATGACTGATATGGGTACTTTTTTGATGTGGAAAAATAATGGAGAAGGTTATTTTAGATAAATTGTTATAAATCGGAAAGCTTGAGATATGAAACCATATATCAGCATGCATATGTTGAAAATATAACTATCACATCCTGTAACATGATGTTCTATAACAATATAATAGTAGCTATAAATGAAGACCTGTGCTGGGACTAAATTTATATTTCCTGGGTCCTGTCTGTATTACTTATGAAACATGGTTAAAGAACAATGATTAGAAAACAGTTCTGTAAGGTTATAAATGTTACTTGCTTTCTGTAACAGACTTTTTAACCAAAAATCAGGTGGAGATATTATAATAAGGATTAAAGAATTTTACAAGACATTACGATTATGCATAAAACACTAATCGATAAATTAGAACAGCTAGGTATTAATATTGTGTTCATAAGACAGATAGATGCATGACACACAGAGGATATGGCGAGTATCATTCAGCAATTGGACAGGTGAAATGTTAAGTTACAGTCATGTTGTTCCACAGAAATCTGTCCTAACCTTATACCTATTTAGGTTGTATGTTCTGGATCGGTCTTTTTCATCTGTTGTATGAAGATGACTTAAAAATGGAAAAAAATTATTTCATCTGGTACAGATAGAGAAAAATCTAATGATATTACTCCTTAGTGCCAGGAAACTAAACAAAAAAACTTCACTCCCTAGAACTCTCTTCATCTGAGAAAATGCTGACATCTATACAGTCACTGAGACATGGTTTGAAGACATGGAGAGCACACTGGCAGTTCAAGGTTATAATGCCTTCCACACATTTAGACCAGATAATACCCAGACAAGGATTAAAGGTGGAGATGTCTCGATTTACATAAAAAATAAATGTACCTCAAGGGTGGTCAAACAGGACAATGCACTTGAGCTGCTCCATCCTGAAATCATCATAGGCAAAATCCAATACCTCTTCCTTGCAAGCTATAGGACCCCCTTTGTGATCCAGAAAACCCATACCATGTATTTAAATTTATTGGAAACACTCATCATCCACCCCCAATATCTTATTCATGGATGAATTTAATTATCCCACTATTAACTGGGAATCCTATATGACACCAAAAGTACAAGCACAGAAATTCCTGGATTTTGTAAACACAAACTCCCTGGACCAGATTGTCAATACACCAACCAGGGATGCAACCATACTGAATCTGGTCCTCACTAATATGGCAGAGTGCTGCACACTCCCTAGTGTAATGTCTTCCCTGGTAAGGTCAGACCACAAAATGGTCTCCTTTGAAGCAAAAATAAAACCTGGAATATTCAGGAACTACTCCAAGGCTAAGTTCCTACTATTAAGTGATAACCTGACAAACTTTCAAGCTCCCATAAACCTTGAGAACACTGCTGCATATGCAGAACTGTTCAGTGAAACCCTATAGAACTATCTTAATAACTGCATAGAGGCAGCTATACCTGTCAGGACGAAGTACAGAACTAACTCAAAAAACAAGCCACCTTGGTGGAATCACAAAATCAATAGGCTGTTTAACAGAAAGAAGAAAACCATGGCAAAAATCAGAAAGTGCAGTACCCATTATCATGAAAGTACTCTGATCAAACTAAAAAAAAAATTATTCAGAGGACAAAGTCTACCACTCAAACAAAGCCAAATTTGAGTAAATTTGGCCTCCCAGGCCAAGGCCAACCACAAGGCATTCTTTAGCTATGTCCGCAACCTCAAAGGCAATACACAATTGTGTGCAGAGCTCAATGTAAATGGAGCCACCAACACTGAGCCAGAAGATATAGCAAATCTACTGGCCAAAAAATGCAGCTTCAACTCTACTTCTCTACCTCCTCAACCTTCCCTCAGAAATTACCATCAAATATATACATGTATACAGCTCAGCAAGCTCCTGCCTGGTGCCCTGCAGAGATCACAGCAGCAGACAGACAAAAGAGAGACTTTGGAGTGATTAAGTATAATTTGTCTGCATTTTCTTGCTGCCTTTAGCTAATTCTGCCTAAAATGCTGACTTTCCAGAGTTTCTGTGATTTAAAAAGCTTGTTTCAGCTACATAGATTACTTATTTTACTGCCTGCACTTTAACAAAGTTGTTTTTGTGTTTAAATTACATGTTTAACTGTTGTATGCTACACACTCAAGTGTGATAGCCATTTCTGTGCATTTAAAGTGTTTTTTTATTGTATCTGCTTTATTTTCTGAAAAAAATATATATATATATACTTGTTTTCCCACCTTTCTAAGCTAGTATAGTCCAGTTTTCAGGTTAGTGCTGAATTCAGGGCTGTGTTACAGGTTTCTGTGTTTGCCCATACCTTACTTGGATAGAAGGAAGTTTCTCTGTTCACTGTGAGAGAGGGAGCTTTGAGCAGCCTATCTGTCCCTGGAGGAGTGGTTTCAGCCCAGAAATTAGTAGTATATTGGCCATTTTGGGCTAATTTCTATCTTTTTCATTACCCTGCTATAAAACCAGCATTTGCAAGGTTTTTGTGCTAGTATACAGCTCAACAAGCTCCTGCCTGGTGCCCTGCAGAGTTCTACAGCAGCAGAGAGACAAAAGAGAGACTTTGGAGTGATTAAGTATAATTTTTCTGCATTTTCTTGCTGCCTTTAGCTAATTCCACCTAAAACACTGATTTTCTAGAGTTTCTATGATTTAAAAAGCTTGTTTCAGCTACATATTGTACTTATTTTACTGCCTGCACTTTAAGAAAGTCGTTTTTGTTTGCCCATACCTTACTTGGATAGAAGGAAGTTTCTCTGTTCACTGTGAGAGAGGGAGCTTTGAGCAGCCTATTTGTCCCTGGAGGAGTGGTTTCAGCCCAGAAATTAGTAGTTTATTGGCCATTTTGGGATAATTTCTATCTCTTTCATTTCCCTGATATAAAACCTGCATTTGCAAGGTTTTGCGTGCCGGGCAGTGCCGGCTAGCTAGGGTATAACTATTCCCGGCTCCACAAAGTCTACTCTTCAATTTTTCCCTTGGAACTAGACAAACTTTCAACTTAAGCACTCAAACCATTCACTTCTCATCCCAGCACTTGCACAAAACTCATAGCAAGCACTAATAAACCTTAGCACTAGACCCTCCTATACTGTAGAGAAGGACAAGGCTCTCTATTCGACCTTACCAGCCAATCAGTAAAACAGTTCACTGTACCTATCCAGGCATGTCCAAAGGGCAGTTTCAGGTGTACTGTCCAGTCCAACTGGTGAATCTAGGCATTTTGAAGCAATGTTACAATTGCTTCATGTACACAGACAACCCTCTCCTCCTTCAACCAAACACTAATACATGCGAGAGATGCAATTATACAGCCAAACTGGAGGCTAAGCTCTCTCATTCCAAGACTGAACCAGGCAGTCAAGAGGCGAAGGGAATTACTTGCATCATACCACCAGTCTCACATAGACCTATGAAACCAGCACCGGCAAAAAACACACATAAATACATGAAAACATACTCGGAGGCTCTAAATAAAAATCTGCAAAAGCAACAGAGACCCCCAAAGCAGACATCCAAGCAACCTCCACCCCCCAACACAAACCATAAAACACATACTTCACAAAACCAGTGTGCCACACAATCACAGCTCTTAAGGCAAAATAACATACCCAACACACTAGTAATAGGTGACTCTATAGTCAGGCACACTAACATCCCACTCACTAGACTGAACAAGGAGAAGGTTACTGTTAGCTGCCTGTCGGATGCTAGGATCCTTCACATAACACAAGCACTTAGGTCACTCCAGAACAAGTACAAATATGACTCTGTCATTGTCCATGCTGGTGTGAATGACCTGAGCCATACCTCCCTGGACTACATGAAAAGTGACATGGAGGAGCTCTCTGACCACGTAGCCCATGCTGGTATGACCCTGACCCTGAGTAGAATCCTGCACTCACCAAGAATGATACCACAGTATAGAGAAATAATGATCAGTTTCAACAATTGGCTAAGCTTCTGGTGTCATTCAAAGGGGATCCAGTGTCTGTCAGCCTGGGATGACATGCTCAACAAGCCACGCTGCTTCCCTAGAGATGGCTTGCACCTGTTACCCTTAGGCTTTTGAATACTGGCCAAGGCTCTTGCTACCCCCATAGTGCCTTTTATAGGCAAGGCTCAAAAGACAAACCCACCGCCATAAATAGCACAATTAACAAAAAACTGTGGGTAATGCTACTCAATGCCTGAAGTCTAAACCTCAAAATGCATGCTATCGAGGCACTCCTCAGTATGGAGAAAATCGATATATGTGCAGTAACAGAAACCTGGTTTAAGGCTCCAGAGAGCACCCCAGCACTACCAGGCTACAACTCATACCATATACTTCATCCACAAAACCTTGACCGAAATACAAAAGGTGGGGGAGTATCCATATTCATCAAGGTTACCCACACCTCCAGGTTAGTGGCACAGCACAATGCTTCAGAGATCATCCACGTGCAACTAATAACAGGCAAAACTGCTATTCAAATTATAGCTTGCTACAGATCACCCATCATGTCCCAGGATCCCCACTCCACATTCCTGGAAACGCTGGGAAACATAAAGGTCCTACCAAATACCCTGATATTGGGTGATTTCAATTACCCAAACATTAACTGGGAGAACTACTTAAGTACAAACTCCCTTGCCCAACATTTCCTAGAATTTATAAACTCAAATGCCCTGGATCAACTGGTCAACACCCCCACCAGAGGTGACAACATATTGGACCTGGTCATCACCAACATGTGCGACCGGTGTTCCACACTGGAGGTCAACCCCTCGCTGGTTAGATCTGACCATAAACGAATCACTCTGGATATCCACATTCCGCCACCACCCCCGGTCAAAGAAGCCACCATGAAAAACTTTTCAAAAGCAAACTTCACATTACTTAAGAACAAGGTGGGAAGTGTCAAAGCCCCCATGCTAAAGGATAACTCTGTCCAAGCTGAAAAATCCTTTACTAATGCACTCTACGGGCACCTACAAGAATGCATGGATTGTGCTATCCCAAACAAAACCAAGAGTCACTCCTCCAAGAAAAGGAAACCAGTCTGGTAGACCCCTGCCATAAAACAAGCTATACAATAGAAGGAGGAAACTAGTACAGAAAAGAGTAAAATCTCAAGAAGGGAAGACATCCCTGATTAGTATCAGCAAGAAACTACGTTCCCTCATAAAATCATCCAAGGCTAGCTTCAAGAGAAAAATTGCCATGGACTCCAAAGATAACCACAAGGCATTCTTTAGCTATGTCAAGAATCTAAGTGGCAATTCTCAGATCTGCTCATAGTGCAGAATGGCACAAAATACACTGAACCTACTGATATAGCCAACATCCTGGCAGACAGGTTCAGTGCACACATCACCCCTCTGTCACCCCTAAAAGTGCCCATAACTATACCAGAAGAATGTAGTGCCCCTGAAATCAGACACTCAGGTTAAAACAGCCCTTTCCAAAGCCAAAAACACAGCATCAATGGGACAGTACGGTGTCTCTGGCTGCATCCTACACAAGCTCAAAGATGAACTAACCCCTCACCTAAACATTGTTAAAACTCAGCCTCTCCACAGGCTACATGCCCACAGAGTGGCGCACAGCAACAGTTATTCTGCTCCACAAAGATGGAGCCACAACGGACCCCAGGAACTATAGCCCTATAAGCCTGACTAGCTTGGTCTGAAAAGCTATGGAGCGCATCATCATGGATCTCATTAACAGAGACATAGGAAACCACCAAACACTGGACTCTACCCAGTTCAGCTTTGTTAAGGGCAGATCATGTCTCCTAAACCCGGTGGACTTCTTTGAGGCAGTTACCAAGGCTATAGATGAGGGAAAGGTGGTCCACACAGCCTACCTAGACCTCGCAAAGGCCTTCAACACCATTCCTCACTCAGGTATTATAGACAAGCTCACCAGCCTGAACATAAACCCCTACATCATGAGATGGGTTGCCAACTGGCTCACTGACAGAACCCACATGGTAAGAGTTGCGGGAGCTAGGTCTGACTCTAAACCAGTTACAAGTGGCATTCCCCAGGGCTCAGTCCTAGGACCCCTCCTGTTTGGCATATACTTCTCAGAGGTACAGGCAAGCACAGGAGGACTATGGCTGAACAAGTTCACAGATGACTGCAAACTAGGGGCTATAATTGACTCTCCGGCTGACACAAACATCCTCCAAAAGGGTCTCACTGAGACAGATACCTGGTGTCAAAACCATGGCCTCATGCTAAATGCCAAAAAATGCATAGTCATCCCCTTTGGAAAAAACAAAGTACCCACAAACTACCAAATAGGTGGTAGCCCCCTAAATGTGGAAGATGTAATAAGGGATCTGGGGACCCAAGTAGATAGTAACCTCTCCTTTGATAATCACATTGCCAAAGTAGTTAGAAAATCCTTCTATGTGGCCCACCTCATCACAAAAGGGTTTGCATTCAGATCGAAAGATGTCATTGGGCCCCTCTACGCATCTCTCATCAGACCCATCATGGAATACAATGCCGCATTTGGGATGTATCTTACAAGACACCTACAACAACTGGAAAGTCCACAGAAGTACCTCACCAAGAGGATCACTGGCTTCAAGCAGATGCCCTATGCAGCTTAACTGAAGAAACTCCAGCTCTACTTGGTTGCATACCACCTTCTCAGAGGTGATCTCTGCCTAACATACAAGGCCATGTCCAACCCAGAATTGATGGACATGCTCCACCTAAATAAAACCATATCCCCTCAAGCCACATGCCCCAGGGATCTAAACCTCACCACAACAATTAATAGGACGTGCTGGAGGGATAGATTCCAGTCCCAGAGACTTCTCATGCTCTGGAACAAGATTCCAATCTACATTAGGCAGAGGTCCTCTCTAACCCTCTTCAAGATAAACCTTGATGAGTGGATGGGAAACAAAGTTTACCCCAGGAATCACTTCAATGGCTCTGCTGGACAGAGGTACAGGGAACTAATCTAATGGGGCAGCGAAAGCCAACACATTCCTGCTAGACTTATAAATACCTTTGGGCAGATAGCCTAGTACCTACCTATGAACCTATGAACCTATATACCCCCCTGCTATCACTAGGGAACAAGTCCTAATGTTCCCTTTAAGACCAAGAATACTGCATCAGTGGGCCAAGACAATATCCCAGGATGCCTTCTAAATAGCATGAAACATGATCTGTCAGGCTCTCTGGAATTGCTATTTAACTGTAGCCTCCAAACAGGCTTTGTGCCTTATGAATGGAGAACATCAATAGTCATCCCTCTGCACAGCGTTGGGCCATCAACAGACTCTGGAAACTATAGACCCATAAGCCTCACTAGTCTTATATGCAAAGCCATGGAAATAAATTATCATGGAAGTGATCAATAATGGGATAGTAAACCTCCAGACACTGGACCCAACCCAGTTTTGTTTTGACAAGGGCATGTCATGCTTACTTAACCTGGTGGACTTCTTTGAGAAGATCACTAAAGCAATGGATGAGGGCAAAATGGTTTACACTGCCTACTTTGACCTGGACAAAGCATTTGACAAAATGCCCCACTCAGGGCAACTCAAGAGGTTAGGTGGAAGGGGGAAACATGCAGTCAGAGATAAGTGCTATTCAGAGCAATTCAAACCACACAAACACTTGAGCTACATACAGATATTTCTAAATAAAAGAGCAATGTTGTTTCTCAACTCCCCCACTAATTAACTGATGCTATTCACAGTTTGCAAAGGAGTTCTTTGGTAACTTTTTAACTGACCCTAGCCAAGAACTCCTAAAACTCAACAGAACAGAAAACTTAAAACAAAACAAATATAATACTAGAATGAATAAGATACAAAACAGAAGTGATCAAACCTTCAATAAAGAACTTCAAATCAAAATTAACTGCAGAGATGAGTGATACTCAGAGCAAAGCAGACCACACAAACACTTGAGCTAAATACAGATATTTCTAAATAAAAGAGCAATTCTGTTTCTCATCCCCCCACTAATTAACTAATGCTATTCCCATTTGCAAAGGAATTCTTTGGTAACTTTTTTACTGACCCTAGCCAAGAACTCTTAAAACTCCAACAAAACAGAAAACTTAAAGCAAAATAAATGTAATACTAGAATAAGAAACAAAACAGAAGTGGTCAACCCTTAAATAAAGGGCTTCAAATCAAAATTAAATGTAGTCAAAGATGAGTGATATTCAGAGCAACGCAGACCACGCAAACACTTGATCTAAAAATAAATAGTTTAATACTAGGCTAACTGCCCTTTGGGGCCATTTTAAGCAAAGCCAATTATCCCATGTAAGAATCAAACCTTGCATCTGTAAAGTAAACACCTTAATCATTATGCCAATGTCATTTTAGTCAAAGATGTTACTACTTCCAGATTAGAACCATCCCCCATGCTAACTTCTTTAGTCTACTGAGCCACACAGCCTACTGGTAAATAATCACCCCCACTATGTCTTGAACCAAGGCCCGCTATCAACTACAGCATACTGCATTAGCCCACTAGGCCACTCAGCTTATATTTTGCTCCTGGTTAGAGAAGGTGCAGAGTGCATAGATTCTGTCTCTTTCTGGTTGGGAAGTGAGTGTTTGTGCTTGACCTTCCTGATTTGTCTGGTTGCTATTCAAGGTATCTATCAAGAAAAGATTACAAGAAGCCTACACACCCTTACATCATCTGGGGCAAGAGTGTGGATCACAAACACGCTGTGGCCTGCTTCTTATATTGGGATTGATGCTACTATTTTGCTTCTGGTGAGCAGTATGAAGCTGTTTTTTCTTCCAGCATTAGTTGTAGTTAGGCAGTAGCCATTCAGGTGACTCTCCTCTTTTCATCATTCTCGACAAGCTATTTTTTCTTTTCAGTAATTACTGCTTGATTTGCTTCTAACATAAGAATATCTGCCTAAATACATTATCCATAAGTCTTTGTGCTCTACTTATTAGTTTCCCCTTAAGTATTTGGCAGTGACATATATAGCCACAGCCACCTTGAGTTTGCATTCCTCCTTTAAAAGCACCATTGAAATTTCACCAGTACCTAGTTGCACACAGGACAACTGGGTTGCAGTGACAAGCACTGCCCCCAGAGTTGCAAACTGGATCCTCCTGACATTACTTTATATTCTCACTCCAGCTATCTAAAAAAATAAATAAATAAAAAAAGGTCTGTTGCCATGCATTACCAGCTTGGTGGATATGGGCATCCTGAGGCAATGTAGAAATTGCCTCTTGTTTACTAACAACCAGTTAATTCTCAAACAAATTGATATGGTATGTGAGAGATGTATTTACATGCCTCTACTTCAGAAGAACCAAATCCCACTTTATGAAATCACTAAATGTTAAGACAACTTTACTGAAACCACAAATAAACGAACACACAAATCACCGACTATGAACTCCGGGTAAGTAACTACATGTCCGGAACCATAAAAACATCAAAATGAAGCAGATTAAACTCACCCATGTGGGAGGTTGTGCCCTCATACCACCCAGCTAGATATATATATATATATATATATATATATATATATATATATATATATATATATATATATATATATATATACCAACTCCAAGATTGCACTACAGTGGGGAAAGGGGCAAAGTTGAGCATGTTGGCCAAGTGGTTCCTTTCACACTGTAACTTTCTTGTCTTCCACGGGTTCATTTATTTGTGGTTTTGGTGAAGTCGTCTTGATATTTACTGATTCAGTTAAGTGGGATTTCATTCTTCTGAAGTAGCCCCATTTACACAATGTCACTAGAGACAAAGCTCTCACATAAAAGCACTCCTAATGTCAATATGGCTGTCAGTAGTACACATGTTGCACCCATCACACACAGTTCAAAGCAGACACATATACCCACATATGCCGATGCACTTAAATGTAACCTTCCTAAACCTCAAATACCTCCTAGATGAAGTACACATAACGAACACCCTCAGCAACCCCAAATGCACTCTTTCAAAACAACACCCACATCAACACATACAGCCACATCTCATGGAGCCTCCACTTCTAAGCCCATAAGGTAATCCACCACAGAATCCACCATTCTATTCATTGAAGGCTCCATTTTGAGACACACTGATGTCCCTCTCACCAGGCTGAGTAATGAGAAAGTCACGGTCAGTTGCTTATCAGGGGTCAGGATCCACCACATTACACATGCACTCAGGTCATTGGACTGCAAGTACCAGTATGACTCAGTCATAGGCCACGTGGGTGTAAATGACCTGAGAAATACCTTCCTAGACTATATGAAAAAAGACATCATGGATCTCTCAGAGTATGTGTCCCAGGCTGGTATGAGCCTAGCATTTAGCAACATTTTACCTTCGACACAAACAATGCCCCCTTACACTATCAAATCAACAACAATACCCTAAGTATCCATGAAGTGCTATGAGACCTGGGATCACAAGTTGACTGCGACCCTAACTTCGACTACCATGTGTCTCCTGTAGTAAGAAAAGATTTCTATATAGCACACTTGATTAGTAAAGGCATCACCTCGAGAGCAAAACAACTTATAACCCCCCTATACTCGGCACTTATCCAGCCCATAATTGAGTATAATGCCCTGTTTGGCATGCACCATACTAAGCACCTGCAGCAATTTGAGAGACCTCAGAGGTTTCTAACAAAGAAGATCAAGGGGCTCCAGCATGTGCCTTACGCAGGCCAACTAAAGTCCCTGTCACTATACTCCATATCATATAGACTTCTTAGGAGAGACTTATGTCTGGCTTACAGAGCAATCCAAGACACAAGTCTAATTAACTTGAGCGTATCCATAAATCAAATGGGACTAGAGCTACCCATTCCAGAGACCTAAATATGGCACATGATGTAAAGAGGACATGCTAGAGGGACAGATTTATCTCCCAGTACCTGCCACATCTTTGGAACAGGCTATGAATTCATGTGAAACAGAGCATCTGTATGACACTGTTCAAGAGGAACCTGGATGAGTGGATGGGGCACCATAAATTCTTACCAGAGCAGAGCTCACAACTCTCCTGGACATAGGCAGTCATCACTAAATGCAATCTTGGGTATTGGCTAGCATTTCTATAATATTACATTGGGATGAAATGGCTAGGCTTAAAATGACCTCCAGGTCGATAGCCTAATAATCTCCTATGATCCTATGAGCCTATAATCCAAGGATGATGCCACAATATGAACAAAAGATGACTGACATTAATAACTGTCTTAGTTTCTGGTGTCATTCTAAGGGGGTGCAATATTTTTCAGGATGGAAGGAGATGGTCAACAGACCATGCTGCTTTTTCATGTATGGTTTGCACCTCTCTCCTCTCCTTTCAAATATTAGCTAAAACATTATCCTTCCCCATACTGCCTTTTTTGTTTGGCAATGTCAGACTGAAAGTAATTCCGACATAGCAAATCAAAACAGAAAATCTAAATGGGATTACTATTTGATATGAGGAGTCTAAACAAAAGACTCCACTCCCTAGAAGATCTCTTTACCCTAGAGAATGATGTCTGTGCAGTCACTGAGACATGATTTAATGCCATGGAGAGCACACTGACAGTGCAAGGTTATAATGCCTTCCACACATTTAGACCAGCTACTATACAGACAGGGACTAAAGGTGGATGTGTCTTGATTTACATCAACAATAAATATATCTCAAGGCTGGTCAAACAGAACAATGCACTTGAGCTTCTCCGCATTCAAATCACCATAGGCAAAATCCAATACCACTTCCTTGCAAGCTATAGGTTCCCTAGTATGACTCAGGAAACCCATACCATGTATTTAAATGTATTGGAAGCACTTACCATCTAACCCAATACCATATTCATGAGTGACTTTTATTGTCCCACTGTTAACTGGGAATCATATATGACACCAAACGTATAGGCACAGAGCTTCCTAGACTTTGTAAACATAAACTCCCTGGACCAGATTGTCAATGCATCAAAAAGGGTGCAACTGTACTGGACTGGTCCTCACTAATATGGAAGACTGCTGCACACCCCCTATTGTAATGTCTTCTCTGATAAGGTCAGACCACAAAATGGTCTCCTTTGAAGTGAAAATAAAACCTGGAACCCCAGCTAACCCTGGAATATTCAGGATCTAATCCAAGGCTAACTTTCTACTATTAAATGGTAACCAGGCAAATTTTCAAGTCACCATAAACCCTCAGAACACTGCTGCCTACACAGACCTGTTCACAAAACCCCTATACACGCATGTTAATAGCTGCATAGAGGCAGCTGTACCCACCATGAAGAAGTACAGAACTAACTCAAACAAGAAGCCACCCTGGTGGAATCCAAACATCAATAGGCTGTATAACAGAACAAAGAAAATCATGGTAACATATACTGAGCCAGAATGTATAGCAAACCTACTGTCCAACAAATTTAGCTCAACTTTACCCCTCTCCCCCATCAACCTTTCCTTAGAAAATACCATCAAATATAACGTCCCCTGCTATCACTAGGGAACAAGTCCTTATTGCTCTCTCTAACGCCAAGAACAGTACATCAACCGGCCCAGACAATATCCCAGGATGCCTTCTCTATAGCATGAAACATGATCTATCAGGCCTTCTGGAATTGCTATTTAACTGTAGCCTCCAAACAGACTTTGTGCTTCATGACTGGAGGACAGTAGTAGTCATCCCTCTGCACAAAGGTGGGCTATCTACAAACCCTGGAAACTACAGACACACAAGTCTCACATAGTCTCATATGCAAAGCCATAGAAAGAATTATCATGGAAATGATCAATAATGACATAGGAAACCTCCAGACACTGGACCCAACACAATTTGTTTTCATCAAGGGCAGGTCACTTAAAGCAATGGATGAAGGCAAAATGGTTCGCACTGCCTACCTTGACCTGGCCAAGGCATTTGACACAATCCCCTACTTGGGCATTGTTGACAAACTTAAGAGGCTAGGTACAAACGCTTATGTAACCCAGTGGATAGGCAGCTAGCTCACAGATAGGACCCAAAAAGTTAGACTTGGGGAGTCCACCACTACAAAAAGGCCAGTCACAAGCAGACTCCCTCTGGGATTGGTCCTGAGACTGCTTCTTTTGGCATTTACTTCCCTGAAGTCAAGGCCAATGTCAATGCCCTCTGGTTGACTAAATTTTTAGATGATTGCAAATTAGGAGCTTTCATTGAATCACCCAGTGATCCAAATGTTCTCCAGGAAGGGCTTACACAGACAAAACAACTGGTGTCTGAACCATGGTCTAAAATTAAATGAAAAAATGTATAACAGTATCCTTTGGGAAATCATCCACCCATGCCTGACAGCACACACCTAAGAGTTGACCCAGCAGTCAGAGATGTGGGGACAGACATAGAAAGTAATCTAGCCCTTGACCATCACATGTCTACAGTACTGAGAAACTCATTCTATGTTGTGCTACTTATAAACAAAGGTATAGCATCTAGGTCCAAGGAAATCATTGTTACACTGCATTTGGCATTCATCAGACCTGTCATTGAGTACAGTGCCCCTTTTGATATGTACTTAACCAGGCATATCCAACAATTGGAACATCCACAGAGGTTCCTCACTAAAAGAACACAGGTTGCAAGTATCATGTCCTATACAAACTGCCTCAAGGCCCTATCCCTGTATTCTGTTACCTACAGACTATTGAGGGGAGGATAATGCCTGGCATACAGGGCATTGAAAGACCCCACTCTGATAGACCTCCTGCATATCCACAAAAAAACAGAATTACCGATTCCAAAGACTTGAACCTTGCCTGCAATATAAATAGGAAATGCTGGAGTGGCAGACATGTATCCCAGAGACTATTCCTTCTCTGGAACAGGCGCCCCATCCATGTGAAGCAGAGTTAATCCTTAACCCAATTCAATGTATCATGGGCAACTGGATGAGGAACAGGATATTCATCCCTGGTTTGGCACCTATGTCTCTAATGGACTCAGGCAGCCAGTAAATGATTCATCTCCCAGGCCCCTACTTGTAAATGTATCACCTCCCAAGCCCCTGCTTACACTTATCAAGGGTACCAGAACTTGTCAGAGATTTGGGATGCATGACTAGCCTTAAAAAGGCCCTTGTGGTTGTTAGCCTAATAAACACCTATGAACTTATGAACAACATCTGAAAATTAGAGTGCAACCTTCCAGAACTCTCATAGAGGCACACATTATGGCTGAACTCTCACAATCTTCCTGGGCATTAGAAAGAATGAAGTGTCTGCCTCTTTTCCTTCTTCTTAGCTGCAATAAGTGCAGAATGAAGTGAAGATTTAAGCACAGAGTTCAGAGCTGAGGTGATGTTGCCCTGATCAACTGAGAAAGCTGTCTCTAATGCTAGTCTGCAAATCTTTCTAATGAGTCCTTGTTAAACAAGCTTCTTGACATATTTACTTGTAATATTCATTGCAATGTGTCAGAATTGTTGAAAATTGTCTTATAATGTGGATGTAAAGAACCTGACAGCCATGTGCACATCTGTCAAGATTCATGGTCCATACTTTTAAATCTGATATTGCCAGCCTTTTATATGGTAAAATGTCCAGGTTTATAGAAAACTAAAATCATTGATTTGAAGGCTCTGCTCTTAAAATACTTTTAAATGCACACATTCCCTTTACATTTTCTAGACCTTGGAAGACTTTCTTTCACCATATGTATAGGTGATAATCTAGGAATGTTGCTATATCTGATTTAGTGACGTTCTGTCCTGCTTATTTTAAAGTTTTCTGATAATCCGTCATTGAAGAGTGACATTCAATGGAATAAAGGCTTTATCAGCATATTCTTTTAAATTCTGGTTTGCATTCCACAGCCTGACCCAGACGACAATGTTTTTAAATAATCAAGTAATACCTAGTGGGTTGCTCTATAAACAGTTTAGTTCTGTCAGACAGAAACTTATATAAAAGACTCATTTTTGTTGCCTTAATCCATTAACCATCAATGGGCACCTACAAAATTACTTAATTATGATTCTGATGGAACTGATGGGCTGAGCTAAAAATTCTTTAAACTTCTTAATTCTTTCTTAAATATATTGCTCCAATACATTATAGAAATAAGCCACAGTTACCCCCGCACAGAAAAGACCTCACAATCTTTATTGCACCATCTGTCTTCTATACCCTTTTCAAAAATCTTAGAGAGAGAGAGAGAAGTCTCTTTGTAGTTTCCTTTTTACCTGTACTATTAAAGCCTACTTAGCAAGCAGCAGCATGATTTTAATAATACTCGGGTATTACCTTTAATGATCATTTCAAAAATTTGATATAATCCAGTGTCTGAAACTTAAGTCAGAGCAGCCATCTTTTCATTGTTTCCTTCCTTTCTAGATGAAATCCCCCTACCTTAGCAATATAACCTATAGTGTATAGTCAATGGTGGCTTCTAAGTATCTTTATTAAACAAAATAAAGGGGATGCAAAACACCTGTCATAAAACAAAACATTTTGAAGATAAAGCCACTATAGCAAAAGGAAGCCTGATTCTTTCGTTTGACTGTGGATTATAGATAATCACATCTGATTGTTTTATTCAGCTGCAGCAGATGTCAGGCAAGGTTTAACAAAATAAGGAAATGTATGGTTCAAGCCTCATAAGAGATCGCCACCATACCACCTTCAGTAAAGACCAGCTACCTTCTACTCTCCTAAGGGCTTCAAGCATCACATTGTTTCAAAAGTCTGTTTTTCCTGGGGCCCAAAGGTTATAAAGTGTTGCTATTGTTTCCCTTATTGAAAGCAGTAATAATCAAGTTCAGACTGTGGGATTAGGGGCTTAGTGAATGACTAGCCAGCAGACTGGGGGATGGGGAGCATAAACAAGCCTTGGCCAATATGTTTCATTACTCTTCCAGATTACTTGTAAGTTCAAAGCTGTCTTATCATCATAGGATCAAAGGAAGTTACTAGGCTAACAGTCCTAGGGCCCTTACTAGCCTAGTCAAGTTCAACCCACGTTCCCAAGGGTGTCTGCTCTAAGCAGACAGTAAAATCAGCACCTAACTGCCCCTGTCCAAAAGGGACTCAGGTGGACCCCCCCCCCAAGTGAATTTCCAGCTACCCATCCAGTAATCCAAATTGTACTTAAATGTGGCCAACAAGGGACTTTGTTTAACATGAATAGGAAGCTATTTTCAAAGGTGAGGCAACCTCTGTGAGACAAATCTGTCTCTCCGGCAAGTTCTTTTGATGTCACATACCAGGTTAAGGTCCTTTGAGCGACTGAGCCATGTGCCATTTGACTTGCGAATGTGCAGCATTTCCATTAAAACTGAGTTAGAGATTGCTCTATATACAAGGCAAGGTCACCTCTAAGTAGTCTGTATGTCACAGAGTAAAGTGGCCATAATTTTAGTCTGTCCGCATAAGACAGATCTTGAAGAACCTGATTTTTTTTTTGTAAGGAACCTTTGTGGCCTCTCCAATTTCGCAGGTGTTTAGAAAGGAACATACTAAGGGAGCATTGTACTCTATTATTGGCCTGATGTTATAACCTCTTTTTTTCTGGAGGCAATGCCCTTACTTATGAAATAAGCAATATAAAATGTCCTTGTTATCACTGTGGAGACATGGTGATAGAAGTTAAGGTTTAATCACTTTGAAAATCCATATGGAACAGTAGATTCCAACATTATTCCATCATTTCACAACAAATATAAACTTTGTCCTTGCACCATTTTATGATTACCAGCTGGATAGTGCCTTGATTGCACTTGCATGGTATTCTAGATGCCATATTATTCTATGCAAAGCAATAATGGTTTCCATAGCATGAGTGAGAACTGCAGGTCTCATGAATATATCTTTTTAGTTGTTAGAATCTCCTTTTGCCTGATGCTTACTCAGATTAATTAATTAATTCATTCATTCATTCATTTTAGTAATTTTTTTTTACTCAATTAAATAAGATGTCTTCTACTTTGATTGTGACCAAAAAATAGGTGAGCAAAACTATTTGTAGTTGTGTCATGCATTGTTGAGTGGGTAGAATGTGCAGAAAGATAACTTGTAATGAATCTGGCTAAGCTGGTATTGTTTTATTATTGCATCAAAAAAAACTCAACATAAAAAATGTGGAAAATTAGTAGAAGCTTTTGTATCAGCTGTAATGTACATGACAGCAGTGAGATTGGAAGATGCAGGCTGATTTCATATAGCATTTAAAATATGTAATACAGTTTAACTATAAATCAATATAACATTTAAAATGACACACATTTGTCTTCCTTTCAGTATCAATGTAAATAGGCAACAGGAATCCCATATAGCTCATAAAAGCATACTATAAAATCTGCAGTATTTTACACCACTACCCTCATTCTGTCTGTGCAGTGAAAGGTACTGTATTTATATCAATGATAGATAAATCCCAGCTACAAATACATGTCCCTGCCAAACTAATCACTGTCAAGTAACCCTTAATTTTGAGCAGTGTTTAATTTGCAACAATGCTGATTTATGCACTGTTTGAATGTCAACGATGTGAATTGCTCATCCGTTATTATCAGAAACCCAGCTCTACCCATTCATTTAGGCCACTGACACAGCATAGCACATCTTCCAAGAAAACTTCCTCTGTCAGCACAACCAGAATTTGCTAATTAAATCAACGATGACATTATCCACTTCCTCATGAAAAATCACTGTCTTTTTTTTCCACTTGCATTCTTCCCTTTACAAAAAGCTGCCTGACAAAAACCTAAAGGTATATTTCTTTTAAGTCATCGACTTAATTGTTGGGCACTTAACGTTCAATGAACCCTGTGTCTCTACCCTGAACAATACGTGTGTGATTGGGAAAGCTCTATGGTAGAACAGTCTCTTCAGGAAACAGAAAAAAACTTCTTTAGTTCCATTTCTTTATATTTGTTATTTCAAAAATGATTTTTGCAAGTGAAAATAAATGCAAATGTTCTTTTGTTCTCTGGGAACTGGAGAATTCTTTGAATAACTTTTATAAGCTTCTCATGAAAAGCTTCAATGTCAACATAGATATTTTCTCTTTGAAACTGAAGCCAGACAGAGAGCAATGTATGCACATTTGGGTTTGCATACCTAGAGTGTTATTTGTCATTTGATGTTTATTGGTTTAAAATTGCAAATTAAGATAAAAATACCAGGATTTAACCTTCTTACTTTATTTTTTTGCTGAGCAAAACTTTTAAACAGTATGTCTAATAGTCTGTAACATGTATCTTTTTCACGAAAAAATAATTCTGCTGTATTTGTTCACTCTACAAAAGTTTATTTCCTAAAAAGAAAAATACAAGTTTTGTGCACACGCTTATGTGTGTGTGTGTGTGTGTGTGTGTGTGTGTGTGTGTGTGTGTGTGTATGCAAATCACTGACATGATGTATAGTTATCATTTGTGCTCTTAGCATAGTTATATGGTCCAACACTATATACCGAGAGCCTTATAACAACTTTATGTTCTGCCTACTGCAATTTGATTGTCATAGAATGCATAGTGTGTTTAAATGTTCAAACCCACCTGTTGTACATTTTTAAATACAGTGTTAGTGCACAAATGTCGCACTCTCCTTTGTTGTAGGAGGACGTGGGTTCTATTCCTAGCTGAGGTAGATGGATTGCTGACATTGAAGTGCACAGTAATGGAATGCTACACTTGTAGGTGTGTCTTTCTTCTGATGAGATGTTAAGCCAGGGACCCATCTGTTTGAATTGGTAGTAGCTCAGGTTGATGTAAAATATCTCACAGCACTTATCAAAAAGAGCAGGGGAAGTTCCCCAATGTCACGGCTAAATTTCTCCTGGAAGTATAAATACCACCTAGGGTCCCTCCTGAAAAGAGGTCACTAGCCTAATGGGACTAACATGGTCAACAAAAGCCTAAATAAAAAAAATAAATAAAAGTAAAGATATAGCCTGGAATTTCCATTCTGTAGTCAAATCTTATGTTTTTATTAACCCCACTCACACCAGGACACATGACCTCACTATAAAGCAATGTGACCTGGTGGGTGTCCTAATTGTAGAAACTGACCAACATCAGTAAGTTAATTACTTTTATTTGTTTGAAAACACAACTGTTAATTAAATCTGCACAGCTTTTAGTGCAACAAGCCAATTTCTTACACCATCCCAGGTTCAGGTTAGATGTGCCCGATAAACATACCTTTCAACCTCTTACAGCAAGAAATCTGGACATAACCAAAAAATAATGGAGGACAAAGGCCTAAAAACTGGGATAGATTTTTAAATATTGTTCTTATAAACTAAAAATGTTGCTAGGATAACAGGTTTTGAATTGTCTTGCTTTTTCTGAAGGTAATGAAGTCTGAAATGCAAATGTCTTTCATTATTTAGTGACTGTAGTCCTCAATTACTTGCCAGTAAAACACAAAATTTATGAAGACCAGACTAAAAATATGAGGTAGATATCTGGAACTTCTGAGAAAA
Organism: Protopterus annectens; assembly: GCF_019279795.1. Classification (NCBI taxonomy): domain Eukaryota; kingdom Metazoa; phylum Chordata; order Ceratodontiformes; family Protopteridae; genus Protopterus; species Protopterus annectens. The sequence continues at coordinate 835,221,071 of NC_056732.1, forward strand.
TCTGGACAGTTGAGAGGTATGCCCAAAAACCACTTCCTGAGCTTGAAACATAATGTGCAAAGAAAGGGAACGCATTTTCCCGACCATTAATGCATATACAGCATGCAGTTCTCCAAAAGCTGCCTCTGTACACTTAAAAATATACACTTTACTATCAACTGTGTCCCCTGTGATCACAAAAATGTTACTTCTAGCTCTTAGAATATTGTTTATTATGTGCAAATCTATAATATAGACAATAGCTTAGACATCTCCAAATGTCCTGGTCTTTATAAGCCATAATTATACTGAGAAATGTTCAGATGAGTGCACTCTGTTTGGGTGCTGTGTTGGTTAAAAGGGCATATTTGTTTTCTGCTGTATTGTATCTAAGAACTTCATGGCAATGTGCAAGTTACAATAATTGTTAAAGCTTCTGTTAAAGCATGGCCTAGTTTAATTTGCAGGAAGAAACAAAACAAAACAAAATCAGTTTATGGGGAAACATAACAGTATATATATATATATGATGAGGTTTAAAATGGTGAGGTTTAAACTGTCAAATTACAATTTTACATTTATGAGTAAGAAAATTAGAAATATAGTGAAAGAGATATGAATAGAAAGCAGAGGGGAGGTGAGGAAAAGTGAACAGTGTGTACATTTGTTAGGTGATATGGAGGAAAAGAGAGTTGTAGTGAAGTTGAGGTAGATGTAGAAGGTAGTAAGCATAAGCTGGAATTTTGATGGGGGTTGGGAAATTTGTCAGAATTATAATAAGAGACAACAGAAATGGCAGTAATGGCAATGGAGTGAAAGACAGTGCTGTAGGAGAATTTGCTTTATTGAGGTATACAGGGGTAATGGAAGCAGGGCTGGACACAGCATGATGCAACCTAGGCTGCTGCCAAAGGCCCAGCCACTAACATTAATTTAATAAAAAAGACGCTTTCCACAGTAAAACAATAGCAACATTTTCCTCAAGAAAAAAATACAACTGCTGGCACAATTTTCTGGACAATTTCTTGTTCTGCTTGCTAGTTCCAGTCTTCTTTCATTGGCAGATGCTTAAGCCAATGAGACTAGAGCTAGCTTTAAAAGCAAATAAACCCCATTCCAGGAACTGGTGTGTGATTTAAAGTACATGTGATTATAGCAAATACATGTTTTGTACACACATGGAGGAAGGAGATGGAATTACTTTCATTTTATGGTGAACAAGATGAACAGAGGAACATGCATGGAGATGTAAAATCAGTGCAAATGGGGGGATGTACAAGCAGGGAGATTTCTATTCCTCTTGCAATGTTTGTTATTGCAGCAAAACAAGCCTAACAGAATGGTGTGTGTGTGTGTGTGTGTGTGTGTGTGTGTGTGTGTGTGTGTGTGTGTGTGTGTGTGTGTGTGTGTGTGTGTGTGTGTGTGTGTGTGTGTGTGTGTATGTGTGCATGCAGTTAGGAGGGACTGTCAAGTTGAGCAACTTGCTCAGAGTCAAACCATGTACTTTGCGTAGCTGTTCTTTTTTATTTGATTTGGTAAATCACCCAGGAATACAGCCAGTGTCAGTTATTAGAGTTTCACAGGTTTTGTAGTTCACAAAATACTTTTTGATGTAAAACCTGTTCTGTTAACTTTTTAAATGATTAATTTGTTTGCTCTTATCTGTCTCCAGTTCTGTAGAACATCTCTGATTTTGTCTCATATTTATGTCATCAATGTTCCCCTGGTCTGCAAACCTAGTAACCAGCTGTGAACCAAAGTACTCATGGTATAAAGGAAAGAAATTTATTGTAGTAAACAGGAGCAGTTTCATATTCATTGCATGAGCTATTTTCTGTGGATGTGATTCTTGGTTCTTTAATGTTGACTCTGTGTTTATTATTTAGCTGTGAATGAATTAGACTGAAGTCTAATTTTAATGTTAATATTTTAACTGTTATGAGTAATTTTTTTTAATTTAGATTGTTTTTATCTTTTATGTGACTCAAGTTACTTCCCCAGTCAGTACTCCTGTGCTGCACCTGAAAATGGACACTTGTGTCCAATGGACTAACACAGCCTTTTAGCAAATATGTTATGTACATTTGTCTTTTGAATTCCTACACCCTTCACATATACACTAATTAGCATTCTTTAATATGTTTGTGTAAAAATTCCAACATGTGTCTTGTAGTTTAATGGGTTGCCAAATGCATTTTCAATAAATGTGAGTTTCAAAGGAAAAGAAGTTTGTTGTTTCTTATGATATGTCTATTTTCCAGTTTACTATCAATTGTGTAAATGACAAGCTGTCGGCATGTATGCTGCTGAAAATCAGATTGTCGTTTGCACAATGTCAGTTTGCACAATGTCAAGTGTATGGAACAGTCAAACACACTTATGCAAATGCAGTAATGCATTTGCATAAGTAAGTTTGACAAACTTTAGGGAGATTGCAGCACAGTGGAGAGTGGAAAGTCTTCCATATCCCCACTGTAGTTTGATCTCGGAGTTGGAATATATTATTAGCAGGGGGTGTGGGTGGCGCATATCAGCTCCTATATGGATATCACGTGATGTTTTCGGTGACAATGTTGACTCAAATGTGTTGATCATTTGGGTTGACATTGTGTAGGAGTGGAGAGTCCGGTTTCAGTGTTTATTTTCACTATTGCAAATAGCAAATGCTTTGCCTTTTGCAGTAATAATAGTAAACCCTATTTTCAATGTGTTTTGTTTTGTTTAGAAAATGTCTATCATTGTTTTTTTTCTGTAAAATTTGAAATAAAAGTTTTAAATGAAATCCAAATCTATGTAATAATTGTAAAAGTAAAGAAGAAAACAATGTGTACTTCTAGGTTTGAAACATTTATGGTAATTGGGGACAGCCAAGTAATTGGATATGGGGGGGCTGGTTCATTACTCTGCTTAGAGTCCCATTTGAACATGAGCTAGTTCTGAATAAAAGTGTGTAAGGGCAAGGGTTGTCTTGCCTGGAGGAGGTTCAAGAACATACCCAAGTGTTTTAAAGTACACTTTTAGCAAGATTGTGAATCAGGATAGGTTAGTTTGCTGTCTATTGATACTAGTGATAGAATGGCAAACTTTGGAGACACAATTTGAGTACAAGGACAGGTCACCAGAGTTGTAGGTTTTAGTTATGGTTAATAGGGACTTGTCCTTGGAGAACAGTGATAATGAAGGGGTGTATGGTTCCACTAGACTTAGAGTCCAGGACATTTTTGAGGTTTGAAGATTATGTTATAAACAGTGGCTAACTGGGTGACAGATAGTGTGAAAGTTCTAACCAACCTAGCTGTTTTAAGGCTATACAGTGTGGGATTTAGCAGACTGGTTAGGTACAAATTTAGCTATACTGTAATAACATCATTCAGTTGTTATTAGTAGAGATTGCTGAAGGTTGGTGTAGATGGTGGCTGTGTTTAGTATTGAAGGTAGAGGATTGTAGCATCCTTTTCTGATGGAATCCATATCCCAAGCCTCTCCAAGCCATTGGAAAGGAACCACTCAAAGACCTAAACAGATATAGATTGGTAGTCCTGAAAAGCACTTTTGGTACTTGCCCTCTGCTCTTCTGAAACCTGACTGGATTGAATATTACAATGAGTGGTTTCTGAGTTATCATTACTACTACCTTATTTTTCTTCTTGTTGAAAGAATGCAAAGTAGCCTTAAATCAATTTTTAAATAAAAGCTTTATTCTTATTTGATGGACAAACACTCTTCCATTGAATAGTAATAATAAGAAAGCTTTTAATAATCAGCATCTGTAATAGTATGCACTGAATTGCAAACAGATAAAGTAATTAACATAAAACATTGGAATAAAATGTCTCAAAAGTCATGAAGAACTCAAAACAGACAAAAAAGGAACTTCATCAGATATAGTAATTACACAAAAATAGTATTTGCACAAATCAGCAGCAGACCAAAGTTAAAAAATATAATAGTTTTATACTAAATCAAATATCAGGGCTTACAAGATAAAAGAATGTAAATTGCTTGCATATAAAGTTGACAAAAGTGACAAGTATCTATTATTTATAAAATATTTGGAGTTAAGGAGGAACAAGTTAACTTAGTTCAGGTATTTTATTTTAGCCATTATTCCTGAAGCTTTTTTTGTTAGATATGTTTTTACTGAAGACTTAAAATGGCCCAGTATAGTTGATTCCCTTATTTCATGTGGAATGTGGTTCCCAGTAGCTGGACCAAGTTTAGAGAATGCCCCCTCATGTATGATGGCTTGAAAATGTGGTCTTATGAGTGTTATTGATTCTTCCTAGTCCTCTATGAGATTTTAACTTTGATGTAGTACATGGAGCATGGAGACTGCGCTCCAATATTTGGAAAAAGATAAATCAGTTAAGTGACAGAGTGGCATGGGACCTAATGTTAACAAATGTTAAAGCAGCCCCTGCTAAAGTTGTTAAGGTTGGGTCCCACACCAGGCAGTAAAATTTGTCTGTACTTACCAGTAAATGACAGTGGTAGAATAAAATATTTATTTCTGCCTGCAGTCCATTCTGATAATGTGTCCTTGGCTTCCTGCTCCAAACTTAGCAATTTACTAGAATAACAGAACATGTGTTCTCCTGCATATTCTGGAAGATCTTCTTCTTTCAGCTTTTCCCAGTTAGGGGTCACCACAGTGGATCACCTGTCCACTCATGATCGACAGTGGAATTTTGCGGTGTCGAGTTGCCAGCCTGGTGCCCAACCTTCCACAGAAGGCACACACATGCACGCACTCACGCATAGGGCCAATTTAGAGTGTCCAATGCACCTACAGCATTTGTTTGGGATGAAGTCTAAAACTTAAACCATGGATATTCTGAGGAACAGACTAAATATATAAAGCAAAAGTCTAGGCATTCTGTGAAAATCTGGACAGCTGAGAGGCATGGAAGGCAAGTGTAAGTGTAACGGATTGTGTTACACTGCCTTTCTGACAGCTTTACAGCTTTCAAAGACATCAACACACTTAGCATTTTTTTTTCTTTTTTACTGTAACTTGTAGTACCT
>NC_056732.1:835233574-835258574 GCF_019279795.1 Protopterus annectens
TATTGTCAGTTTGCTGGAAGTTATTGCTAAGGCTTTGTAAAATACATAGTATGGTAAACAATGTACAGACAGTACTCTCATAACTATTAGTAATTCAGAGATCCTAACCACTAGTTACAACCTTAATGAAGGTAATGGTTCTAACCAGGTGTGCTACTGCAGGATTAGTGCTCCATTACTATGGTTCAGATTCATCCATACGTCTGTCCAAATTACCAGCTGTTCAGCTATACAATCAGAGTGGATGCAGTAAGACATGAATGTGCCACTGTAGTGCAAGGATTTCAGTGTGCTAATGCCTGTGTGTAGCTTAATATGTGATAGTTTCAGTATTTTGAGAGGGAGAGCAGTTTGAGGGACCACTGATGCCTTATTCCATAATTTCATATTTTCTCACTTTTAAATATACTATATTTTTATAATTCATAATGTTTTAGTAGTAATTCTATAAATGACATAAATGCAAAGTCAGTTATGAAGATTTCACACAAATTCAAACACAAAACCGCAGACTATAGAAAAACAGAGACGAGGCAAAGAACTTCAGAGCGGACTTCCACTAATATGTTTTATTAAGTACTTTCATCCTTACTATCACTGACCTTTTCAGAATAAACTTCAAAAGCACACACACCCCTTTTATACTTTCCAAACCTTCAACCCCTTCCTTCAATCAACAAATAAATAAATATGTGACCATGGCAGCCAATCAACTGAATGTTAAATAATTGGGCTAACAAATGTATACACAACATATAGAACACCCAAACTCATATACATAAATTGATGCAACATTAAAACACCATAAAACTTTAATGTAATACACACTTATTCAATTGCAAATATAAAATCCCTTTAATAAATATTAAACATTTTTTTAAGAATTTTTTAAGACATCCCTATTAAGCCTGATAATAAGTCCAAAAAATTAACCCGGTCACTCTGAAAACATGCTCAGGGGATTCTCTCTTCCCCAATGTAGTAGCAAAAATATGGAAAACCCTGCCGCCAGGCCTCAGAATGCAAAACCAAACTTTGGCATTCAAAAACCTCCTAAAGATTACTTCTACCATAACCGCCTTTGTAACTGCGACCCACCCCACTGAAACCACTCCAACTCCTACAGTTTACCTTATAGCATACCATACACTTACTCCCTTACGCTCTGGGTTTCACCAACTTGATTAAAAATTAATGACATCAGTAAATATTGTATGCACAGCTACAACCTGGCTTACTGTACATAGTGTTTATAGTGTTAAGATCTGTATATACTTTGTTACAATATGTTCTCTATAGAGTAAGACTTTTAACTCCATCTACTATGTTTCAACTTATGCTGCTGTAAATGTCTCTCTCTTTTCATCTCATTTCATACTTTTGTAATTAATCATTGTCATTATTTCATTTCTGTACCATCTGGAACTTTTCTCCCCAAGGACTCCGCTGAAAATGGACACCAGTTGTCCAGCCAGACTATCCTGGTAAAAATGTGTTAAATAAAATAAAAAAATAGAAAAATAAATAAAATATAAAGATTTTAATTTCAAAAAAATTGTCAAAGAGGTAGCCTCATTCAAACCAAGGTACCTAGTGGCATTAGTTCTCAGTTGCCACTTAAATTCCTGGTATTCCAAAAATAAATCTACTGGTCCACCCTTTTGTCCCAAACAATCCTGGTCAGTGACAGTAAAATTGAAACCATGGCTTGGATTGTGTCCCAGATGCTTATATAAAGCATTACTTTCTCCTTTTCTTTTTATATCATAGAAGTGCTTGTAAATTGTCTTCCTTAAACTAAGCTACATGTTACCAATATAGAATGCCTTACATGCTTTACACATGGCCATGTATACCACCCCTTTACTACCACAGCAGAATCTTTGACGTAATCTAACATCTTCATATGCCTTGACCCAAAATTGCAATATATGGACATTCAGCACAATGGCCACACTTGACCATCTTTCTTTGAATACTTGGCCTAACCAGGTACTCCAATATTGTTTTGAAGCATAAATCCTTCCTATAAACAATAGCAGACCTTTCACCTATAACATCTAAGTACTGACTGTCCACCCCAAACAGTTTCCAGTTCCTCTGAATTATAGATCTAAGATCAAAAAAATTTGCATTAAAAGTTAACACTGATGCTTCTGCGGATTCTTGAGAACAGGTACAACCCTGTACATTCCAAAATGGAACACCATCTCTACATTCCAATAATGGGGTAAAATACCCAGCCTTATTTTCCCATAACCTCATTAAATATATACATCAAGAAGGCTTCCGGGTAACCCCTCTTCTTAAACATACTCATCAACTTCTAACATTCAGAAGGAAACATCATTTCATCTATAACCATCCTGGCAAGCCTTACACATTGTCCCTTCACTAAGGATTTTTTTTTAATGCACAGGATGCATGCTCTCAAAGTGAAGGAAGGAATTGCAATACTTAGGTTTATGGTACATGTTAGAGTCAAAACATTTCCTCTCCCTATTTAGCCTGATAGTAAGTCCAAAAAAGTTAATCCAGTCACTCTGAACATTAATTGTAAACTTTAAAAACTTGGTTGTGGTATGTAAATAATCAAACAATTCTTCCAATCTGTCCACACCCCCTTCCAAGAAAATATATCATCAAGGAAGTGTCCATGGTAGACCCATCATTCCTTAAACTCAGAATTGACTACAAAAATCTCCCAAAATGAAAGGACCTCATTAGCAAACATCGGAGCACAAACTGCTCCCATTGCTACACCAGTCTTTTGCCCAAATAACTGGTTCTCAGATATTGTGAAATTGTTCTGCAAAACCATCTTCATGAAGGCCCTAAGAACACAGGCTTTATCGTTACATACCTCAGTATAAAAACAAAGGTATTGGTAGAACCAGTCAATACCTATATCATGAAGTATCACCGTGTATAAACGTCAATAGTGACAAATTTTAGTTCTTCACTAAAAAATTCATTCAAAATTATAGATAAAAAAATCCCATGAACCCTTTAACTCATTTAATCCAATGGAGCTCAGGAAGTTTGCATTGTGATTTCCAATGGGTGAAGCCTAAGCCTTTTGACAGAATGAAATTATGTCCTCACATTTCAAACAAATGTTCATATTTCTGGAACCATAGGGGTTATGAAAGAAGTATAAATGTCAAACTGTTCTGCACAAACTATTTTTATAGTGGTAGTATTCTTTAGGTCCTATTTTGTAAACTGAATTTTATAAGTCATAGTAAACACAGTGACTATTACATTTGTAATATTTTATAAACAGCTTACAATATCTTAGCAATCAGTCAAGTTACACACATACTGTCAGCAGCATTTTATTCATCTAGCTGAGAGCTTTCATATGAGGCTAAGGAGTTCTGTCTGTGTTACTCGGTTGTAGAGATATTTAGAAAAATGTGAAAATTATATCTATATGAATTAATATCATATAAACAGGAGTTAAAATCTCTTTACCAGCACTAGACAGAGGCCAAATATTAATGCAGTTGAGTTTGCTATTGTATAAGCTTTAAGATAAAATTGTTTAAAACCTTGTACATGGTTTTGGAATTATTATTGCAGATATGATCAATCAATATATGATACCTAGAGGTGTCAGTAGGAGTTAACTGCAGATGCACCTGGAGGTGGCACTTGGATATAATGAGTTAATAAAAATGAATTATTCTGAAAAATATCTTTTGTACTAACATCAATATCTTTAGCTAAACAAAAGGTCTTTGAAGGTTTAGCATCCACTATTGGATGCATAGCCATTCAGTTATGAAAATGATTTGACTCTCCACAGTTTTAAACATCATATTCCTGCACTACTGTGGATCACATCAGAGTGCTGTACTGTAGCAAGCATTTTTTTTGTAACAGTCATGTCTCTTCTGCCAGTGAGAATATTGACACCTTATTCTCATTGGCCCACTCATTCCCTGCCCCTTCTCATAATCTGAGAACAGCATGACAGGGAGCTGGCAGCCAGGGATTGTGGATGTCATTTTACACAGAATTAATGTTTTCTACTAGGTCCATAGCCCACCCAATGGCCTGATGCAGTGGCGTCTGCAATACTGACTCACTAATATGTAATTATGTTTTGTTAAGACTGCATTTATGGAACTGTGTATTCCTATGTATCTGTGTACTCTGTCCTCATACACCATAGTATTTGTATTTTGTTTAGTACCTCTTAAGGAATCCTGGGTTTTGACTGAAAAGGGTCATTGAACAACTCACCAACCTCATTATGAAACAGAAACTAAATAAAAAAAATAATTAATTAAATGAAATTTCAGTCCAGCCAACCCCTTTAAATGTTAGTTTTTCTTGTTAAAGGTTGTTATCACACTTCAAAATATATGCTTTCCCCTTCAGAGATCAATGTTTTACCTAGAGCAAGGTCAGTTACCAATAATGAATCCTGCAGGATGTCTGCATGAACAAATGGAAAAACCAAATTGCAAGAGATGAAATAGTATGCTAAATGCTCCTGATCTGCACACCATGCTTTCATCTATGGAATACATGCACATCCTAAGGCAGGCACAAGCTGAAGCTGAGCTCCAGTACTAGGCAGAGGATATGTAGTCCTTGATGAAGTTTCAAGTGAGATCATAATGTGCAAAGGAAAGCCTGGATAGGCATTGTGTTCATTGGTCCAAGGGAATCTGCTTGTTAAAGCAATAAAAGGAAGCACCGGTAAGGAAAAGGATGATGCAAGGAGTCTGATACAAGATGTATGGCATAAGGAGAATCATACCAAGATGTATGATACAAGATGTATGATACAAGATGTATGATACAAGGAGTCTGATACAAGATGTATGGCATAAGGAGAATCATACCAAGATGTATGATGCAAGATGTATACTACAAGGAGTCTGATACAAGATGTATGATACAAGATGTATGATACAAGGAGTCTGATACAAGATGTATGATACAAGATGTATGTTACAAGGAGAATGATACAAGATGTATGGCATAAGGAGAATCATACCAAGATGTATGATACAAGATGTATGATACAAGGAGTCTGATACAAGATGTATGATACAAGATGTATGATACAAGATGTATGTTACAAGGAGTCTGATACAAGATGTATGGCATAAGGAGAATCATACCAAGATGTATGATACAAGATGTATGATACAAGGAGTCTGATACAAGATGTATGGCATAAGGAGAATCATACCAAGATGTATGATACAAGATGTATGATACAAGGAGTCTGATACAAGATGTATGGCATAAGGAGAATCATACCAAGATGTATGATACAAGATGTATGATACAAGGAGAATTAATTAAGGAGAATGATACAAGATGTATTATACAAGATGTATGACACAATAAGAATAATACAAGATGTATTGTATTATACAAGATGTATGATACAAGGAGAATTAATTAAGGAGAATGATACAAGATGTATTATACAAGATGTATGACACAGTAAGAATAATACAAGATGTATTGTATTACACAAGATGTATGATACAAGGAGAATCATACCAAGATGTATGATACAAGATCTATGATACAAGGAGAACGATACAAGATGTATGATACAAGGAGTCTGATACAAGATGTATGGCATATGGAGAATCATACCAAGATGTAGGATACAAGATGTATGATACAAGGAGAATAATACAAGAGGTAAGGTAAATAAAAAGAGCTATCAGTGATGCATGGCACCTGAACCTTCTAGTGCTTGGCTCAAACAAACTTACAGAATTTATTGAAGTCACAGAGCTCAAATGAAAAGATTAATTTTATAGGATAAATGAACAGATTGAAAAAGAATAGTTTTGTTTTTTAATTACAAAGTGAAATCAGAAGTTTCGACCTACAAAATCAACTGCTTAACTTCTAGGGGATGAAAGGTCTCCTTTAGATTCAAGTTAGCTTACATAAATTATGAAAGTAAACATTTATTTTTAAACAATTCATGTCTGTTAAAAATATACATAACGTTTTATTAAGTATCTTTGTAGTAAAAGAGAAAAATATATATATAAATGCCTGTACATGAGCCATAATCAATTATTTTATTAAAGCAAAATTATATTCAACATCCTGAAGTGAGTAGGTGAAAAGGATATCATGCAAGTCACTTAAAGTTTATAACAGTATATTTTTAAGGATTTTGCATCAAACAAGCATTTGAGCTATGAATAACAGTAAAAGCCAAGACTGGTATGGAAATAAAATACATTTGCAAAGGAAAACACTTCAGAAACAGCATGACCTGAGAAATAAAAGGATAAAACTAACAGTAAAAGTATGCACTTTCTCACTCTATTACAACACAAATACTAAAATAGATGATGTAGACCATAACACAACAGATGTTTAAGAGGTATCCAAAATAATAAAATAATCCTCTTTGGAAGTTACAGTACGCAAGCACTCAGATGTCATTCATTAAGTCCTAATGTCTGAAAGTTCATGATTGTCAATATAATGATCAAATGTCACGGGCATTAGGCAAGCCTAGGTAACAACAGACTGACTATACAGCATTTTATTGACAACTGTAATAACAAACACAAATTTCCTTGTGTACTGAATCACTCACCCCCATTTGTCCCCTTACCCATTTTAAGTTTTTATGGTATGAGTTCTCCTTTCCACCATTATTCAGACTGCTTGATTAGGAACAAACTTGCTCTCCTAATCTTAAGTGGCTCTTGGAGCTGGAATTATTTTTCATGTTGCATGGAAAGTTTGTCATTTTTATAGGTTCGTAGGTTCATTGTTAAGTACTAGGCTAGTTGCCCTTGTGGATAGTTTTAAGCCTAGCCAATTTCCCTTTTTGTTTTCAAAATAGCCTATACATTTCTTATAGATTGACCTGATGCAAACCATGGTCTATAATAAATTCTCCTTAATCAGAATAACTGGGATCATACCATAGATAATTTGAAGGGACCCATGCATAGGATAAAGCATTTAGGAGCTGCATCTGTCCATTAGTAACACAGTGGCAGTCCCGCAGTAAATTTTCTGTTTCCCATCCATAGATCTATGTTGCTGTTGAAAATGAACAGGGATGAACTTTATTTTATGTAGTGTGGTCCACAGCAACAGTATCCTCTATGAGATACACCTGTCCCTACAAACTATTCTGTTGATGTTGCATAAGAGGTCTATATCCCTAGACTAAGTATTTATGATGCCATTTGATTTGCCTATGTGCAGAAAATCCATCAGTAATGCGCAGTTTTGCCTAGTTAGATAACAGATGTATAAAGAGACATAATGTTTCTATTAGTCAAGATGCAAACCATCTTACCTAAAATATCTGACTTTCACATCTCTGCCACAAGATGACTATATGCAGAAACAACAAACTACCATACTTCTGTTTTTATATGGGCGACTACATGCCCCTATACCCATGACATGTTCTCCACACCCACAGTCTCTATATATGCTACTGCGGAGATCACACTTATATTTTCCTTTCACTCTGACCCAAGTAACCTCAGAGATTATAGTGCAGAGCTAGTAACATATAAATGTCTGACATAATAACATGTTGATAACACAAGTGGTCAAATGTAAATAGCTTAAGTGTTGAAAATACAGCAGGCAACTAACTGTAGTTGTTCCAACTCAGATATATGATATCATCTATGTCTATATCACTTTGTTGAATCTCACATCAGCGAATACCTCTTCATCAAACACCTATTGATCAAAGCTCCTAATCAGTAAATGGACTTTTCAGTAACATTTTTCCTAGGGCAAACTAATAGTAAGCCACCCTAGTGACCAAGAACAAAATCATAAAACTTAACACCTACCCAGGTGGGGGGACTATGCCCCCACATCCCCCTAGTTAAATGTACCAATTCCAAGACTACACTACAGTGGAGAAAAGGGCAAATTCCATATGGTGGCTAAACATTGTTTTGCCCTAGGAAGAATTCTGCTGAAACTTGTTATATTCATAATCTAATGTAAAAGTTGTCCAGCTAGTCTTTTTTTTCACCCTAACATTATTTTCAAAAACTGAAGCTATCTCAGAACCATTTTTACTATATTGTAACAATAATGATTACCTAATTAAAACAGTATGTTTCAGCAATACTTCTTTCATTCTTAGACTTGTCTTCAATCTCATAAACCAGTGGTAATATGATTTACTGAATCATGGCGCATGCTCCATAATACATTTTCCATTTTTATTGAAAAAGTCATGTGTTTGAAAGTGAAAGTCAAAGGAAGTTAGAAATGGGGAGTCAACCTCTACAAAGAGGCCAGTCACAAGTGGAGTCCCTCATGGATCAGTCCTTGGACTACTCCTTTTTGGCATTTACTTCTCAGAAGTCAAGGTCAATGTCAGTGGTCTCTGGCTGACTAAATTTGCAGATGATTGCAAATTAGGACCTGTCATTAAATCCCACACTGACACTAGTATGCTACAGAAGGGGCTGACACAGACACATAACTGGTGTCAGAGCCATGGACTAAAACTAAATGCCAAGAAATGCATAATAGTATCCTTTGGGAAGTCATCCATCTCTGGTAACTATCATATTGACAACACACCCCTTAGAGTTGACCCAGTAGTCAGGAACTTAGGGACACACATAGTAATCTAATCTTTAACCATCATGTGTCTACAGTGGTGAGGAAAACATTCTATGTTGCACAACTTATAAAGAAAGGTATGGCATCTAAGTCCAAGGAAGTCATTGTTCTACTGTATTCAAAATTCATCAGACCTGTCATTGAGTATGGTGCCCACTTTGGTATGCACCTAAACAAGCATATCCAACAATTGTAACATCCACAGAGGTTCCTCACTAAAAGAATACAGGGCATAAGTAAAATGTTCTATGCAGACTGCCTCAAGGCCCTATCCCAGTATTCTGTCTCCTGCAGGCTTTTGAGGGGAGATCTATGCCTGGCATACAGGGCATTGTCAAAACCCACTCTGATGGACCTCCTGCATATTCACAAAACAAACAGCACCAGAATTACCCATTCTAAAAACCTAAACCTTGCCTGTGATATAAATAGGACCTGCTGGACAGATTGGTATGTATCTCAGAGACTACCCCATCTATGGAGCAGGCTCCCCATCCATGTGAAGCAGAGTTCCTCCCTAACCCAATTCAAGTGCAACTTGGAAAATTAGATGGGAAACCGGAAATTCATGCCTGGTTTGGCACCTATGTCTCTGATGCAAACAGGTAACCTGTAAATGCTTCATCTTCCAGGCCCATGCTTACACTTATCAAGGGTATCAGAACTTGTCAGAGATTTGGGATGCATGGCTAGGCTTAAAAAGGCCCTTGTGGTTGTTAGCCTAGTAAACACCTATGAACCTATGAACTGGGACTATAAAGGGAGTGTTATTACTGATCTGCTAAACTATTCCATGTAAACATAATAGACCACAGATAATGATTGAGACACAGAAACTAATTTACTGATTGTGAATGTCTCACAAGTGGAAACAGTTCTACTATGAGAAATCAACACCTTTTTTTGGATCACAGCACTTTGAGCTTATAGAGCAACATCTGCCTGTTATATTTGAAGTGTTGCATCAGCTTGAAATAACTTTTCTTTTCTGCAGGGGAGTAAGTCTCCTGTACCTCCCACATGGGCAGACAAACCCCCTACACTCCTTAAACTAGATATCAGTTCCACAGTTTCAAAACATTGGGAAAGGAAGAAGCATCTGAAAACAGTGAACAGAAGCTTTGCAAGTGGTGTAGTGGGATGCAGCCCTGATTGCTATCAGGTGACCTGAATGTCTGAAAGCAAAAGCAGAAAGAATAGGTGTGTCTTTCCTGGGAGAAGGGATCACAATGAATGTCTCTGTTGTGAAAATCTAGTGGAGGCTGTAGCTCAATGAGATGATATTAAGGTGATGAAGTAGGAGATCTTACGAGGCATGCTCACCTTATGGACAGGGGGTAGGTACAGAGTCAGTGTTGCTCCTCCATGCCTGTCTGGCATACACTAACGGATGTCAGCATGAGGGAAGAACATGCAGGCCTAGCAAAAACCCTGCATGCCTCCATAAGTGAAGTGCCTGTCTGCTCAATCTCACTCATCTTGCCTGAAAAGCCACTCACCGAGTGAGGCAGATGTGGAGGAGGAGTGGTCTATATCAATTTGTCGAAGATTCGTTTCCATGAAACTTTCCTCATCAAACCAAAACCACCAAACATTCACTTCAGTGAACCTTCACATTGAAAAAACATTTAAAGAGGGAAAGGAAGTGGTTGGCCAACACTATGACTGTAACACGTCCCACAGTTTGTCAAACTCACCCAATTTTGGGGCTACATCCTCACACTCCCCTTGACTATATATATCAACTCTGAGATTGCACTACAGTGGGGAAAATGGCAAATTTCTACTGTTGGCCAACTGCTTCCTTTCCCTATATAAATCTTTTGCAGATCTGAATGTTTGCTGAAGTGAACATTCAGTGGTTTCAGTTTGATGTAGGAAGGTTCATGGAAATGAACATTCAACAAATTATTATAGACTCCAAGAGAACTCTGCATTCAGGCACACTCCTGAAAGAAAGCCCTTCCCAGTTTGGATCACACCTGGGAGCTATTAAGTATGGAACTTGTGGAGGGGGAAATAGGGCAGGAAAGGGGCTCCAAATCAGTGGCAGTACACAAAAATAGTGCTAAAAAAGTAATGCACAGCAGTCTCTAGCAAAACCCTTTATTTACTCTAACACAAGCAAGAAGGTGGCTCCTTAGCTGTTGTGCAGTGTTACCTCATCAAATGTATTACAGAACACATTGACTTTAACCTTCATTTTATTGTAATTCCAATGTTACATTGTGAAACAACACAAGAGAGCATTTAATGTTTATTTATATATTCATTTATTGTTTTGGTGAGTCGAGTAACATAGCTGCACTGTAACAGCCCCTTTTCAGTGGCGGTCTGGAGAGAAACTCACCAGTTACAAAACAGTTTTATACAGTAGGGAAAAATGTACAGATTAAAATTACAATGTATGCATAAAATAATTGAAAGGCGACTATACTAGAGAAAATCTGAAATAAGTAAAATATAGGATCATTACATAGCAATACAGGATAAATTGACATATACAGTGAGGTTTGCAATGTCAAATAATTTTACCTTTATGGGTAGGAGACATAAGAGAGAGCAGGTGTGGGAGACAGGAGTAAAAGCAGAGAGGAGTTGAATGAAGATGAGTAGTATATATATTTGTTAGGTGATAAAGAGAGAAAGAAAAGTAAATGCAGAAGGAAGTAGTAAGGTAGAATGTCGCTGCAGCAGTAAGGGCAAAGAGATAGAAGACAGTAGGAAATTACACTGAGAATTTGCACTGTTGAGGTATATAGGGGTAGTGTAGGTGTGTAATATCCAGGGTGGTCTGGCCTGGAGAGGTGACAGAGCAGAGCCAAGTGTTTTTAAAGTAGTGTTTGAGCAAGTTTTTAAATCTGGATACGATGGTTTATTTTCTGATGGCGGCAGGGATAGAATTCCAGATTTTGAGACACAATTTGAGTACAAGGACAGACCAGTAGTACAGTTTTGGGTTTTATTTATGATTAACAGGGACTTGTCCATTAGAGCACAGTGATTGTGCAGGGGTGTAAGGTTCCACTAAGTCTTGGAGTGAAGGAAAGCATTAAGATTCATATATTAAATTATGAACAATTACTAACTGGGAGGTAGAGAGTATGGAAGTTCTAGTAAGCCTAATTGTTTTAAGAGTAGGCAGTGGTGGCATTTAATGGACTGATTAGGGGTAAATTTATCTATCCTGTCACAGCATAGTTCAATGTTTGCTAATAGAACTTGCTGAAGGTTGGTGTAGATGGAAGCAGTGTATTGTAGTGAAAGGAGGAGATATGCAGACGGTATTTTTTTTTTGACATTGTTAGTTAAAAAGTGTTTGTTATGATATAGGACCCCAATTTTTCTGCAGGTTTTCTTGATAGATTTTTATATTTATATATTAAAAACTTAAGTTGGTTATCTATAATGACACCAATTAGCTTTGTATGGCACACAAGTTCAATAGGAGTGTTGTTTGATGAGGTGATGAAAAAGTTTGTTTTTTTTTATTTGTATAGGATGCAGATTTTGGTGAAGAAAGCAATAGCTTAATTTTCTTAGCTTCCAGCAGAAGGTGAGAATTTCTGAGCTAAGTTTCTATAGGAGAAAAAGTTTTTTTCTGGTCTTTTCCTGAAGTCTTTGGAGGAACTTGGCTGTGGTTATCAATGCTGTATCATTAGCATACTGAATAGCAGTTGCTTCATTAGTAAAAGTGTAGAGGTTATTAATGTTGTTTGTCTTTTGGCTTTTCCCGGTTAGGGGTCGCCACAGCGGAACTCCGGTCCGCTAATGATTGGCAGTTGGTTTTTATGTTGTCGAGTTGCAAGCCCGACGCCCAACCTTCAACGAAGGCACGCCCGCCCATTCAACGTATGTCTTTCGAACGCCCACTCGACCGCGGGGAGGACATGCAGACTCCACACAGAAAGCACTCCTAACCCAAGCTGAGAATCGAACGGGAGAGCCTCTAGCTGTGAGGCAACAACGCTACCGCTGCACCACCGTGGAATATATTAATAAGAATGTTAAATAGTATGGGGCCCAAGACTGAGCCTGGTGGCAATCAGACCAAGACAGGAAGAAGATTGATTGTTCTTTCTGCCATTTTACTGTCCACAGCCTGTTAAAAAGGTAGGTATGGAAGCAGGAGAGGATTGTCAAGCTCTATGGGATAGTCAATGGAGAAGAATCTGATAGGATACAGTGCCAAATGTCTTAGATTATTTAAAGAAACAGAGAAAGCAAAGCTTATAGAGTCTCTGTGAAGGTTGACATGATAGTTAAAATTAGGGTAAGCTGTAGTAGTGTTGTGGTGTGTGTGACAAAAGGAGGTATTGCAAGAGCAGCTAGCTGGAATTTTGTAAATAAGTATATGCCATTTGTGAATATTAAACTGATTTATTAAAGATGCTTGTGTTACAAATGTATTAGAAGTGATTTAGACAAGATACTGGTATTACAAATGTATCAGAACTGTATGCCATGTGTATAGCAAATTAATTTATGCAGATGTTTGTGTTGAAAAGATATTTGTAAAGTGCGATGTTTGAAATGTAACCACAGTGTGTCCTACTGCAGAGAACAGAAATGTGCATGCACTATTGTAACTGTTTAACTGTATATTTTTAACAGAGGTAACTGCAAGACAGGAGGTTAACCTCAGTCCTGCAAACTTGAAACAAAAACATCTGAAATTAAATAATTTGATAGGCTAGTCCATAAAGATACTATCTCACAGGTTTGAATGTAGCCAGAGACACAAAGTCTGTACTAGGAAGCTTTCTGTATTGTCTTTGGGGTGAACTAATTGTTACTCTAGAAGTGTGGAGGTATGCAATTCTTTCATGACTTCCAGCACCTGCCAAAGATCTGAGAAAAAGCCCTTGTATGTGTCTTTTTACAGGTAGGTGCTAAGTCCTGCCATGTTCAAGCCATGGGGGTTTTGCATGGGAACTAAAGTCAGATGACCATAAGTGATGTCATTCTGCAAGCTATCTCCAAACTAATATTTTTGATATTATTTTGAGAAGTCTCTTAGTTAGACTGAGCATTCTATATTCTGTCTGGGGCCTGACAACAACAAGAAGAATCATTCACCACATCATCTGCCTTGCTGTACTAAGTAAGCTATTAAGGAATAGTGATTCTCTTGGATTCAGTCAGGAATATATTGAAGCTTAGTTTAGATATTGTTTTTCTTTATTTGTCTGAGCCTGCCCTGCAATGTTATTTTAAATATTTTCTGTGGTTTTGAACTCTGATGTCATTGTGAATTGATACTTAGTATTGTCTTGCTCTTTTATTATGTATTATTAAATATATTTAAACCATTCATTGTGGCTGATCTTTGTAGATATATTTAGGTTTTGAGGGTACTTGCATATTTATTTGGTGACACTGTGTGGGCCACTCCTAATAGCTTTGCTGTTGGTCAAACTACCATTTTTATTCATATTAATTTCACTCAATATATCGGGTACCCTTGGAAGAGCCTTAAGGTAGCTGGCAGGAGTGTCTGTGACAGTCATAACTACTGTATCATCTAGGCAGAAGGGGGCATGGCTAGTAAATGTGTGACAGACTTTCCCAGGTGTGTGTGCATGTGTGTGTGTGTGTGTGTGTGTGTGTGTGTGTGTGTGTGTGTGTGTGTGTGTGTGTGTGTGTGTGTTTGTGTCAGCTACTTGTGCAGGAACATGAAGCACTGTTTGGACAGAGAGGGTGCTGGAGATCTTGGCTTGGACACTCAGCTAACATCTCAACTCTATAGCTGTGTCAGTGGGGAGTCTTAGTGGAGATCTCAGAAAGAAGGAAAAGCCAGCCCCAAACTGACTGTGGTCTGTGTGTGTTCTTAAGGGAAATTGTTCTTGATGTAGAGAGCTGCATCTGGAAATATTGTGTGTGTACCTGTTATCCTCACCCACTGATGCCAATGGTATGGACTGACGCTCCTTGGCTACTGGCTCAGAGGTGGAGGGTCATCACAGTGTGGTCTGAAGCCATGCCGGGCAAAGGAATTATTTGCAGAACTGTTACACTATCTTACCAGACCTAATATCCATAATACAAAACATCCTATCTGTGAATAATTTCTGAAAAATGTCCAAAATTACTTGGTGTAGCCTTGACATGGTGTAGCCTTTTTTCATGGCCTCCAGTTCAGAAATTACTGTTTAATTCCCCTTTATTATTTTGCCTTAAGATAAAATCCACTTAACTCTATTATTGCAACTCATTCTAGAAGACCAAAGGGATATCACTGTTAACTGAACAAGTACTCAGTGAATTGACTTGTGTCGTATCATAAAATGTATATAATGAGGTATTTCATTGGCTTCTTAATGATTAATCCTTCGCCTTGATGCATAGCCGTAAACTTTTTTGCTCCAGAATCAGGGACAAAGTAAAAAATAATGGGGGATAATGAGGGGTAAAACTCAGGAACACTTTTTAAATACTATTCTACTTCACTTAAAAAAGCTAATAACAGCTTTTACATTAGCATACATTTCTGAACAATAAGAATATAAAGTCTGGCATTATTAACTGACCTTAATCCTCAATGATTTAACAGAAAATTAAAAATTTTACAAAGAGTAGTGCAAAAATAGAGCTAAGAGAATCTAAGGGGCACCTACTCCTTTAGTTATATACAAAAGTCATCAGGCCATTCTGAAAAAAATAAGAAAACAAAGAAGGCATAAAACTCCTGTAATGGTCCGCTCTCATGTTTTCATTACCATCATATCATGGACCCCTGTAGAAAGCTAATTAAAAAGGTAAAAACAGATTGCCTTATCCAAAGATAAGCCTTACCATTGTTCTGTTATGAGCTTAACATCTTACTGGTAGAACCGTATATTATTATCATATTCCCTTGGAGATATCTAACCAAAAGTCATCATCTCTAACAAATACTGCAAGCATTTTGGCATAACAGCTCCAGATGCAGGCTGAGACTCCACCCATCTTGTTAAAAGGAAAACCCACTCATTAAAATTCATAGCTCTTAACTTCTTAGCACAAAAAATCTGGACAAAGCCAAAAATAATAGAGGGATAAACCCTTAAAAATCAGGACAAATTTAAAATTTTGCTCTTTTAAACTTAGAACATTGCTATAATAAAAGATCTTGTGTTAGTATGCATTTTATGAAGAAGATGAAGTCTGAAACTCAAATGCCTGTCACTATTTAGTGGACTCAGTCCTCACTGATTTGCCACAAAAATCGAGAAAACCACAACTTTTATGAGGAATTGACCAGAAATATGAGAGAAAAATCTGGACATTCTAAAAAAATCAGAAAGTCCAAAAGTGGTAGATAGTAAAGGTCTGTGGTCCAACAAATAACAAAATGCAAGATAAAAATTATCCAGAGACCACCAGGCTAAAAACAAGTGTAATTTATTTACCAAAGGATGTTAGCACTTTTAGGGTCAAGACCCTTCTTCAGACATAAAACAAAGATCTGTTAGCACTGTGTTTTATTTCTGAAGAAGGGTCTTGTACCTGAAAGTGCTAACATCCATTGGTAAATACATTACACTTGTTTTTAGCCTGGTGGTCTGTGGATCATTTTTATCTTCCATTCTTAGAAAATCTGGACAGCTGAGAGGTATGTTAAGATTTCTCAGTGGATTCACTCTTTTCCATTTCATGGAGTTACTCTGAAAGAAGTTAACCAATGGCTTAGAACTATTCTCAGTTATGGGGAACCAGAATCAGATGAATTTTACAGCCAGTCTGTTAAGGTACATAGGACCTGTTTCTGCATTCCCAACTATCACATCATTAATAATTCATTAAAGTCTGCATCATTTCTTGATCTCTGGAAACCATCAGACATCATTCCTCTCCTTAGGAATGGTCCCAAACAAGTAGTTGAATCCTGTATACCCATCTCACTGTTTTCTCACTGTTCTCAAAATCCTGGAGAAAGCTCTCTCTTCCCAACTTGGAAACTATTTTGAGAAATACAGTCTATCAGGAAGATAGCATGTATTTAAAAGAGGTGTAGCATTGCCAGCAGTGTGATTTCCCTTTTAAATATTGTTTATATGTCCCTAGACACTGGTCTCCTTAATGCAGTACTCTTTGTTAGTTTGACAGAAACATTTGATTCAATTTGTCACAAGGAAAAGCTTACAGAACTGCAGGCTTGTGAGATTGCTTTAAAGGTCTTGTTATGGTTCTAAAATTATGCTGAGAATCAAGCATAGCTGTCATTATCGACCTCGTGTTTCCCATTTTCAAGCGCTGTCCTAAACACCCTCAACACATCTAATGTTCTTTGCAGATGTGCTAACATCAGTACTTTTTACCTTCAATAAGCATTGTGTTACTCAGCCAGCCTAAAGTCAACATGATGCAGATGACACAGCATTATAGCATTCAGATAAGACTTATGGGACTGTAGAAGTTATGTTATCAAATTATCTGATTCTCTTACTTATCTGTTTACCTATAAATGACTTTGAATCTATTTTCAGAAAGACAAAATCATGTTTTTCTTTAACAGCTACACAGCACCACTCCATTAGTTCAAAACTTTCAGAAACTACCTACATCATATGGCAGCACCACTGAACAGATCACTTTAGTTAGATAACTAATAATTTAGCTTAACCATTCTCTTCTTTACTGTGCAAATTAGCAGATTTATAAGCAAAATTAAATGTCTATAAAGATCTTGCAATAAACTGTTTGTTTCCTTCACCAAGGAAGGAAGATTTTCTACTGATAAGTCCTTAAGGGAGTCCTTATTATTCCCTTTTCAACTGGGACAGCCATACCTAAGTTACATGCATTTCAAAGTACAATAAATAAAACATATGCATTGTGAAGATTGGGGGAAGATGGGCAAAGGCTGCCAGCCTAGTCAAATAGAATTTGATACATAATCATATCATTTGTATATATAAATGTAAAATACAGACTTGTGTTCTTAAATGAAAGAAAACACAGTAAAATGTGAACTTCAAGATTGTTGCAAAATTGCCATCTGCTGTAAGGAAAACTAAGTCAAGCATTTCAGTTGTCCTTTGAAGTTGAAATTATCTAAATAGTGGTGCCACCGCAGCTGGCTGAACACATTATTTCTATTGTCTAAACTTAAGGAATAATTGCTAGAGTATACATGTAAAATGTCTTTTATTATTGTAGTTTCATGAGCAGGTGTTAGATTGCTAAATAATGTAGCCTTTTTGCCTGGGAACTCCAGACTAAGTGTCAACATGATGTAATGTGTATACTGGGAAAACCTAAGTGGCAAAATTATGTAATTTGGGAAGGCCTAGCAAAGATGTTTGTTAGTGAGTTTAAAAACTATTGTTCAGAGAGAGACTGTGAGCATTTTGATCTTTATATCCCACTTATTAGCACTCTGCCTGTTATCTTATGTAAGTAGTGTCTTAGAAGTATATTTTCTTGTAGTAATAGCTAGGAACTTAGAAGAGAGTTAGACAAGTGTTTTTTCTGTTATATCAGAACTTTCCAACTGTATTGTTTTAAGTTTCTGTGTGATCTTTGAACTCTTAGATATCACTGTGGTGTAGTAGTATTGTCTTGTGTTTTTAATTAATAAATATTTTAAAACCTTTACCTGTGGCTGGTTTGTGTAGAGATAAGTAAGCTCTAGAGTGCATTGCATATTTATAGAGTTTATTGTAATAAGCCACTCTATTAAGCCTTAGACTGAATAGTCACATTACCAATTGGATAATAAATTGCACAGTAATAATTGGACACCCTTTTCATGGCATTTGTGTAGCGAATAAGTATTAGCTGATGGTGGCAGAAATTACTACCGTATAGTCTGGGTAAAGTGGCACAGCTGGAGAATCTGTGTCAGCCTTTCCCAGGAGTGTCTGTGAAGTTGTATAAATACTTATCTCAAAGTGTGTGTGTGGTACGTCAGCTACCTGGGCAGGGACACGAAGCACTGGTGGGGCAGAGAGAGTACTGGAGGTTAGCTTGCTAGCTAGGTTGAGATTTGGACCCTATAGCTGTGCCAGTGGGGAGTCTTATTGGGGACCTGGAGAGCAAGGGAGAAACCAGCCCCAGACTGACTGTGATCTCTGTGTGCACTTAAGGGAAATTGTATTTTAGTGTGTGTATTAGTTATCCTTTTCTCTTATATGAGACGCTCTCCCTGGTGTTAGTGGTGAGAATTGAGGCTCCTTGATTGCTTGTCCAGGGTACGGTCATCACATTTCAAATGGCAGTGGTTGAGATAAGATATCCTCACATTAGTGGTTGGGATAAGATATTCTCACTTGTGGTTTGCAGTGGTGTGTGTAGAGTGAATCCTGTAGCTTATGTACAATGATTTCTGAAGGT
Organism: Protopterus annectens; assembly: GCF_019279795.1. Lineage (NCBI taxonomy): Eukaryota > Metazoa > Chordata > Ceratodontiformes > Protopteridae > Protopterus > Protopterus annectens. The sequence continues at coordinate 835,252,514 of NC_056732.1, forward strand.
GTTTTGTACTCTAAATCAACCACACAGTGTATACTCAGAGTTCAGATCACAATTGTTTTATTTCTTTTGTTAGCTTATTTAGTCAGGGTGAACAGGCAGCATGTCAGCAGAGGAGTATGGAAAGCTGACAAGGAGCCAGCTGGTGGAGATGTGCCAGGCTAGGGGACTGGTGCATGGAAACCTGACTAAGGCAGACCTGATTGCAGCCTTGGTTACAGCTGCATCAGAAAACAGCATCCAGGAGGACAATCACACTGGTAGTAGAGATACAATATCCTCAGAGAATGGACAGCTCAACCTTTCTGTGAAGGACAATCAGACTGGCAGTGGAGATACAATATCCTCAAAGAATGGACAGCTCAACCTTTCTGCAGTGGACTTAAAAATCCAACTGGAGCTAAAGAGACGAGTTGGAGGCCAGGCATTTGGAGATAGAAACCAAAGAAAAGGAGCATCAGAGGAAGCATGAGAGGGAAATGCTGACTCTTCACCAGAGTCGTGGAGGTAATGGGGAAGGGAGTAACTGGACCCCATAAGCACAACAGGTCAGTAAATTTCTTCCGCAATTTAAAGAGGGGGATAATTTTGATAGTTTCATTCACATGTTTGAAAGGGTATGCAAACAGTATAGTGTTGACCAATGGCTCTGGGTATGGTTCCTGACCCCCTTACTCCATGGGAAAGCTGTAAATTGTATATCACAAATCCCTGACTCTGTCTGACTCTGTCTGTTTTGATTATACTGCTATAAAAAATGTATGTTAGAATGCTTTAAGCTAACACCTGAAATGTATAGGAAAACATTTCGTGAGCAGAGATGCAACGCAAATGAAAATGTATGTGAATATGTTGCTGAACTGAGCACTTATTTTCATAGCTGGGTGAGTGGATATCAGGTCACCACTTCTGAAGGGCTGACAGACCTTTTGGTGAGGGAACAAGCTCATAGCACTTTGCCGGAGGACATGAGGATCTGGTTAGCTGACAGACAATGTGCTACTTCAGATGAGTTGGGGAAGAAGGGAGACCTATACCTGGCCAGCAGGGGAGACCCAGACAAACTGCATACTTGCAGCCAGGACTGTTGAGGTGGTTACTTCATGGAGTGAGCTACTCTGTAGCAGTGAGACTAAAGGTGAGCCACAGCTGCTTGTGAGTACTGATGTTTCCTTGGACAGGGTAACTGCAAGGGTAGAGGTGAGTAGTAGTACCCAGGCTGACAGTGAGGCACCGCTGTCAGAGGATGCCAGACTTCCTGTGGAAGGGGATCTGGGAAGGGTTACAAGGAGAGAGTTGAGACAGGCTCATCTCTCAGACCCTACATTGCAAGGCCTGAGGCAGGTAGCTAGGGAGGCACCTGATTCTCAAGGGAAAGGGGAATATGTATACTGGGATAAAGGGTTACTATACAGAGAGTGGACCCCTGAGGGTGGGCTAGAAGGTGAGAGAGTACAGCAGTTGATAGTGCCTATAGCCTACCATCTGGCACTTCTAGCCATAGCCCATAATATTCCCTTTGCAGGTCATATGCACATAAAATGTACAAAGAGGCGTATTATGAAAAACTTCATTGGCTTGGAATTTCTGGAGATGTAACAAGGTACTGCAGGACCTGTGAGCAGTGCCAAAAGGTAGGCAAGGTAAGAAACAAGGTGAGAGCTCCTTTTATGCCTTTTTCTTTGATTGTGGAGCCATTTCAGAGGGTAGCTATGGATAATGCTACACAATATCCTGAGGCAGTGGCTTTGTTCTCCATTATGGCAGAGAAGTTGGCAAATGCTTTGTTAGAGATTTTCAGCAAGATAGAGTTCCCAAAAGAAATACTGACTAACCAAGGTGCCAATTTCATGTCAGAGCTGCTGGCTTGCCTGTGGAAGTCCTGTGGGGTGAAGCACATAAAGACCACCCACCCTACCATCCCCAGACTAATGGTTTTGTTGAGAGGTTAAACTCTACAATCAAGTCCATGCTACGGGCATTTTAAGATCAGTTTAAGAGGGAGTGGGACAAATATTTGCCCCATCTGCTGTTTGCTTACAGAGAGGTTCCACAGGAATCCACAGTTTTTTCACCCTTTGAGTTACTGTATGGGCATAGGGTGAGGGGACCTCTAGATTTAAATTGAGATGAGTGGGAAAGTGAGTGTGAGTCTCACAAGGCGTCTGTTGTGGCATACATCCTAAACCTCAGGACAAGGCTCAGGGAACTCATGGGCTTGGCCCATGGGAACCTGGCAGAAGCCCAACAACAGAAAAAGGTGTGGTATGACAGGAATGCTCGAGCTAGAGAGTATGCTGTGGGGCAGCAGGTAATGGTTCTCATTCCTGTCAGACACAACAAGCTGCAAGCAGCTTGGGAGGGATCCTACAAGGTGGTAAGAAAAGTGAGTGATGTTAACTACATGGTGGAAGTGCTAGGCAAATGGCAGGGGTGCAAATTGTACCATGTTAACATGATGAAACCTTACCATGATAAGGGAGGCCATTGTGCTGAGCATTTGCAGTGGATTGCAGTGGGAGTTTGAGGGAGATCTGAGGGAGTGATGCTCGGGATGACACCTCAGTGGAAGGGGTAGCAATGTCCCAGCAGCTATCGCCTACCTAGGTTCGAGAAATCCAAGGAGTGTTGCAGGAATTTGGGGACAAGTTCACTGGGAAACCAGGGTGCACCCACCTGGAGCAGCACCAGGTGGATACAGGACACCAAAGGCTGATTAGGCAGGCCCTTATAGGGTGCCTGACAGAGTCAGACAGACCCTGAGGGAGGAGGTACAGGAGATGTTAGAACTTGGGGTGATTCAAGTGTCCAACAGTCCTTGGGCCTCCCCAGTGGTGTTGGTGCTAAAGAAGGATGGCAGCACCAGGTTCTGTCTGGATTACAGGAAATTAAATAGTCACACAGAGTCAGATGCTTATCCCATGCCTAGGACAGATGAGGCCCTAGAGCAGCTGGGTGGGGCTAAGTATCTTACAACCATTGATCTTACCAAGGGTTATTGTCAGGAGCCCTTGACTCCCAGTGCTAGAGAGGTCAGCCTTTGTGACTCCTTTTGGCTTGTATGAGTTCACAAAGATGCACTTTGGGATGAAGAATGCCACAGCAACTTTCCAGAGGCTGGTAGATCATATCCTAGCAGAAGCAGGAAGGTTTACCCTTGCTTACCTAGATGATATTGCCATCTACAGCCATTCCTGGCCAGAGCACCTTCAGCATGTCAGGAAGGTGCTGGGCAGACTACAGAGGGCAGGGTTGACCATTAAGCCGAGCAAATGTCAGGTGGGTATGGCAGAGGTCTCCTACCTAGTACATAGAGTGGGGAGTGGTAAGATAAAGCCAGAACCTGCCAAAGTAGAAGCTATTCAGGCATGGCCTGCACCTGTTACCAAAAAGCAGGTGAGGGCATTCTTAGGGACAGCAGGGTACTACAGAAAGTTCGTCCCTAGTTACAGTACCATAGCTGCTCCCCTCACAGACCTGACAAGGAAGAACAGGCCAGATAAGGTAGCGTGGACCTCAGCATGTGAGCAAGCATTCCAGAAGCTTAAAGAAGCTTTGGGAGGACACCCTGTGTTAGCCAATCCAGATTACAGCAAAGAATTTGTTGTGCAGGTGGATGCTTCGAACCATGGGGTGGGGGGGCTGTACTTAGCTAGATTTCTTCAGAGGGGGAAGAGCACCCAGTGGTTTATCTCAGTTGTAGGCTCCAATCCAGGGAGGAATGCTATGCAGCTGTAGAAAAGGAATACCTAGCCATAGTGTGGGTACTGCAAAACTTCAGCCTTATCTGTATAGAAGGAAATTCACTTTTATGACAGATCACAACCCCCTAATATGGTTAAACAGAGCCAGTCAGCAAAATAACAAGTTGCTAAGTCAGAGCCTGGGGTTGGAAGCATATGATATGTCAGTGCAGCACTGCAGTGGAGTTAGCAATGCCAATGCAGATGGGCTTTCAAGACAGGGAATGGGCTGAGGTACACCCAGATAGACATAACCCTCTCAAGCGGCATTTATCAAGGGCTGCTTAACAAACTAGCTTGAGTTCTCCAGAAGGGAAGAGATGTGAAGATTGGGGGAAGATGGGCGGATGCTGCCAGCCTAGTCAAATAGAATTTGATACATAATTCTATCATTTGTATATATAAATGTAAAATACAGGCTTGTGTTCTTAAATGAAAGAAAACATTGTAAAATGTGAACTTCAAGATTGTTGCAACATTGCCATCTGCTGTAAGGAAAACTAAGCCAAGCATTTCAAATGTCCTTTGAAGGTGAAATTATCTAAACAGTGGTGCTGAAGTGGCTGGCTGAACACATTCTTTCAATTGTCTTAACTTAAGGAATAATTGCTAGAGTGTGCATTTGAAATGTCTTTTATTGTTGTAGTTTCCTGAGCAGGTGTTAGATTGCTAAATAATGTAGCCTTTTTGCCTGGGAACTCCAGACTAAGTGTCAAAATTATGTAATGTGTATACTGGGAAAACCTAAGTGTCAAAATGATGTAATTTGGGAGGGCCTAGCAAAGATGTTTGTTAGTGAGTTTAAAAACTATTTTTCAGAGAGAGACTGTGCGCATTTTGATCTTGATATCCCACTTATCAGCACTCTGCCTATAGTCTTATGTAAGTAGTGTCTTAGAAGTATGTTTTCTTGTAGTAATAGCTAGGAACTTAGAAGAGAGTTAGACAAGTGTTTTTTCTGTTATATCAAAACTTTCCTACTGTATTGTTTTAAGTTTCTCTGTGATCTTTGAACTCTTAGATATCACTGCGGTGTAGTAGTATTGTCTTGTGTTTTTAATTATTTATTATTAAATATTTTAAAACCTTTACCTGTGGCTGGTTTGTGTAGAGATAAGTAAGCTCTATAATACATTGTATATTTATAGAGTTTATTGTAATAAGCCTTAGACTGAATACTCACATTACACAAAGCACTGGTGGGACACAGAGGGTACTGGAGGTTAGATTGCCAGTTAGGCTGAGATCTGGACCCTATAGCTGTGCCAGTGGGGAGTCTTATTGGGGACCTAGAGAGCAAGGGAGCAACCAGTCCCAGACTGACTGTGATCTCTGTGTGCAGTTAAGGGAAATTGTATTTTACTGTGTGTATTAGTTATCCTTTTCTCTTATATGAGACGCCCTCCCTGGTGTTAGTGGTGAGGATTGAGGCTCCTTGATTTCTGGGCCAGGGCACGGTCATCACATGCATATTCATTGTAATTCTCACTACAAGGAGCACCACTGTTTTACTTACCTATCTTTCTACAGGTTAAACATTTAACATCCACCGTTATCTACCAACTACTTTACCTAAACTTCAGTCCTTTCCTTCACAATATGCTTCACCTTAAAATCAGTATCAAAGCAATATGTTCCCCTTGTATATCTTTTCTCACGGGTGCACTCTTCCAATATCCCTACCTTATACCTGACATCCATTTTCTAGATTTAAACTACAAATCTGGAACTCAGTCCTAGTCTTCAAATGTGAAGTACATCCCCTAAAAATACTTTCTTTTTACTTGTAGATGCCAAATATCTTTGTTCCTCTGGTGTTGTGTAACTGACATTTCCTATTGCTGTTTTGACCACTCTTGTAATAGGTATTCCTCTCAGGACACAAAGCATTGGTAACTTAAACAAAACCAATATCTTCTGGCTTTTCTCGGTTAGGGGTTGCCACAGTGGATCACCGGTCCACAGATTGATTGGCAGTGTAGTTTTTAAGGTGTTGAGTTGCCAGCCCGGCACCCAACCTTCACAGAAGGTACACACACGTACCTACCTACATGTCTTTAAAACTCACTCAACCACAGGGAGGACATAGAGACTGTACACCAAAGGTATTCCAGCCAAAAATCGAACTGGAAAACCTCTTACTGTGAGTCAACAATGCTAACCACTCATCACAAAGTGTTGGTGACTTAGATTACTGTATTTATGCTGTTGTTTGTTCTTCAATTTGGCCTAAGTTGACTTGTACTGACTATTTGCAAAGGCTCAGTGTTTGAAAAAGGCCCTGATGGCCCATCTCACCCTCTGTAAAATAAGTATATTAA